>NW_015159818.1:108094-111144 GCF_001447785.1 Gekko japonicus
GCTCTGACAGAGCTTGTGACTGACCCAAGGTCATCCAGCCAGGTGCAAGTGGAGGAGTGGGGAATCAAACCCGGTTCTCCCAGTTTAGAGTCCGCGCACTTAACCACTACACCAAACTGGCTCTCAAATGTCCTCTCTTTGGTTCGAAAGTTAGGAATATCCCTAGCTCTTAGCAATGATCACAGCTTAAATAGTAGGGGGTATTTAAAGTGAGATCTGTCGTGGGGATCACTTGTTTGAAGTAGGCAGTCAAGAAATATATCCTCTCTTTTGCTTTTCAAAGTATGGTAACCCTACTTAGTGGTTAAAAGGAGTCAAACCAGGGTTTGATTGCCTTGAGCGGGTTCTTTAGGGAGGCAGCGGAGAATTTTGCTAAACAAACAACTATTAAAAAAAATTAAAATGTTAAAATATCTATATGTTTTTCAAAGGTGAGAAAGCACTTGAGATAACCTTAGCAATTGCCCCAAAACTACATCCAGGCGACAGAGTCCACCGTGTGAGCAAAAGCCTGATGCTCTCATTACAGTAGCTGTGCTCTGAATTTTGTGGACGCATAAAACACAGGACCCTTTCAAATGAAAAGAAACTGAACAGAAAGGGCCGGTTTGGTGTAGTGGTTAAACGCGCGGACTCTAATCTGGGAGAACCGGGGTTGATTCCCCACTCCTCCACTTGCAGCTGCTGGATGACCTTGGGCAAGCCATAGTTCTGTCAGAGCTGTTCTCTCAAGGACTGTTCTGGAAAGAGCTCTCTCAGCCCCACCTACCTCACAGGGTGTCTGTTGTGGGGAGGGGGAGGGAAAGGAATTTGTAAGCCGCTCTGAGACTCCAAGTGAAGGGCAGGGTATAAATCCAATCTCCTCCTCCTCCTTTCCATACCATGGCACGTACTAGATACACAGTGTTAGAGGCTTCAGACTCTACTTGCTTCTAGAACGACAGCACCCATGCGAATATAACATTGCCAATGGCTTAGTGTGGTTAAGCAATCAGAAACATGGTGTTGGGTCACTCACTGCTCCTGCCTCCCCCGTTTTCTTCCAGAATAGAAATTCTCCTTTTTAGGCTTAATGATGGTAAAATGCTGCCTCAGCAATAAAATTCTGCAGTTAGGGCTACCTAGACCCTCCCCTATGTTCTCAGGTTCTGGATTCAAAGAGAGCCCTGGTTGTACTAATTAGGATTAACACTGCTGCCAGTTCAAAGTGGGTAGCCATGCTGGTCTGAAGCAGTAGAACAAAGTTTGAGTCCAGTGGCACCTTTAAGAACAACCTTTAAGAACAACAATGTTTAGGTCTCCTGTTTTTAAGAACAACAATGTTTAATTCTGGGTTTCCTGTTGCGTGCACACTTCATCAGATGCACTGAAACAGTTTTTCTCAAGTCTTACATATAGGTAGTGAGAGGGTGGGGGGTTCATCGCCAGGAAGGACAAGTTGGGCTGCGGTCACACTGGCAGCTTTGTGTGGTATGGTGGCACCCCAAATTGTACCGGTTCAAAGGTTAGTGGAGCATTTCATCCAGATCACACACCCTGTGGCACATTATCCGTGTGGCTGTCTCATGAGGGAGCATCCACATTAGTGTTGCACTGCAACCACGGGACGAGCTGTAAGGGTGGGTTTTATTTAAATGCCGGTAGAAGGATGCACATATGCGCTCATGCACACATGGGCAGCAAGCCCCCCCCCCCAAACCAGTGGCAGAAACAGATCTGCAAGTTCAGACATCGGAGAACCCGGAGGGAACCCCAAACAATCTGTTAATTCCGGACTTTCCCCGGTATCTGTTTATTCCGCTTCCATTGCAGAACAGCACAGGCTGCCGACGACTGCACCAAGGGAGGCAGATGTCCTCACCTGGAAGGGCCCATTTATTTCGTTCAGGTAACGCCACTATAGTGCCACAAACTATGTGTGTGACCATAGCCTTAGGGTCAAGATGCATATGTAACTGGGCAATACGCGGGGTCATTTCCTGCAGTAAAACAGTCCAGTGGACCCTGAGCGGCGGGTGTTGCCTTCTGACACACTTCCGGCGATGTCAGGGGGTGTGGCATATGCAAATGAGTTATGCAAATGAGCTCCTGCACCTCTTTTTCTACGAAATGACCCCTGGCAATACGTATAGCTGAGATTGAATTAAAGCAGTTGTTACGACCTGTGAATGGCAGCAAATTAGCATACAAACACACAAGAGTTAACAAACAGATATGAGAACTAAGTTTGAGCCCGGTGGCACCTCCAAGACCAACAAAGTTCAATTCTGGGTACAAGCACGAACTGAGAGACTTAGCATGTTTAGATGCACACTTCGTCAGTCATATCGAAACAGGTTTCCTCAAGCATGACATATAGGTAGAGGGGGAGGGGTTAGTTGCCAGGAAGGGCTAATTAGAGTCAAGATGCATAAGACACTTGCGTTAGGGGCCAGGGAAACATACAGCTCCAGAACTCAGGCCCCAGGTCTTCTAATCCAGAACTGGCTGACGGATCCACCGGAATAAGAACGTAGGTTTGCCAACCTCCAGGTCGGTCACACCTGGAGATCTCCCACTATTACAGTTGATCTCCAGATGACCAAGATCAGTTCCCCTGGAGGAAATGGCCGCTTTGGAAGCCCCTGTGGAATTATACCCTGCTTAGGACCCTCCCCTTCCCATACCCTCCCCTCCCCAGGCTCCACCCTGCAAACCTCAAGGTCTTCCCCAACCCAGTAGGGTTGCCAGCTGCTAGGTCCGGGCGGGGATTCCCCCGCTTCGGGGGGCTTCGATCCACCCCCACTGAGCAGGTGATTTCCCCCAGCCCTGTGTGCCGTGGCCCCCACCCTGCTAGCAAAAAGACTACTTGAAGGGTCTTTTTACAAGCAGAGCCTGTGCCCTGTCGCTCCCTCCCTCCTACTGGATTTAAAGGGCTGTCCAGCTAGTTGACCGGCCATGTGGTTCCTGCCAACCAGCTAAAGCCCTTTAAATCGGGCAAGAGGGGAGTGGTGACCAGGTGACTGGTCACTGTCAGGGGTTGGGGCAGGGGGCGGGGTTTGGGGGGGGTC
>NW_015159818.1:111189-140011 GCF_001447785.1 Gekko japonicus
CTGGATCAGGTGGGTGGTTGCTGTCAGGGGCTGGGGGTGGGGCTTGGGGGGCCACTGGAGCAAGGAGGGGACCTGGCAACCCTACAACCCAGAGCTGGCTACTGTAAGTATGAAGATCATGGAGGCTCGTCCTTTCCTTTAAAAAAAAGGGGGTGCAACCAGTTTGGTTTAATCCCGAAACGAAGCCGAACAAAACGAAACCCGAAAAAACCTAAAGATGACTTTGCTGATAAACAGGAAAGAGCGTAGCCAGTAGGCCTCGTTCAAAGCCATCTGAAATCAAAGAGGTTGAGTAAGCTTTTGTGTTCATATGTAATTTAATAGCACTCTTACCAGACTACAAAGGCTCTGTTCTGGCAGAAAGGGCCTTCTATCGCTCTTTTGTACCTCACTCCCCGTCTTGAAAACTCATTTGATTCCATTATGTTCATACTTCAGTAGTATCATTACTACTACAGATGGTGTAATAGACAGAGCCATTACTGTGGGAGTAAGGGAGTAATGTTTGTGCTCTTTAGAAGCTCCATTAGGTTGATGCTGGTTACATTGTTCCTTGTTACAGTGAATCCCACCCCCACCCCCCACCCCCGGCCACAGGCTTTCAGAAAAGCCCCAGTTCTTTTTCTGACTGCCAGGGGAAAAGGTAGAGCCATATCGCATGGAAATCCACCTATTTTGAACAGCATATCTGAAGATTATTACAGATGCTGCGTTATAACTCCAGTACAGTCGATTTAACAGCAAAATAAATAAATAATCCAAGCACTTCTTCCAAAGTGAAGGTTAATTAGAGGAAGGGGCTTTTAAAATTGTGCCCATCCAGCAGGGTCGCCAGCCTCCAGGTATGGACTGGACATTGCCTCGAATTAACAACTGAACTCCAGATGGCAGAGGTCAGTTCCCCTGGAGGAAATGGCTGCGCTGGACTCTATGGCCTTGTACCCCAAACCCCGCCCTCCCTAGGCCCCACCCACAAAATCTCCAGGAATTTCCCAAACCGTCGCTGGCAACCCTACCATCCAGTCGGGGTGAAGGGCAGGTCATAGGTTCATACTACTGACAAGACATGGTTTAGGTTCATTCCTACGCTGGACTACACATTAATGCGGAGGCATGTGAATTTTGTCTATTTTGTGATGCCGTGGTTTACTGAAGAAGCTACCAGTGCCTGCCCATGTGGGTCTTCCCAATCATGTGGAGAATTTCCATGCTGGCACTGGATTTTCTGGGCAGCTTCCAATGCTGCAGTGGATTGGGTACAAGCAGCACCCATGGCTCCAAGCTGAGCACATCAATCACCACACCAATTTGCATTTTTTCCAGGTACGAAATGTTTCACCTGGGGCATATGCACACTGAGGTTGGGGACCCCTGCCACAGAGTTTTAAATGGCTATTTTATGCTCCTTCGGGAGGGCACACCTCTAATTAAAGGTAAAGGTCCCCTTGCTCGAAAGCCAGTCGAGTCCGACTCTAGGGTTGCGGTGCTCATCTCCGTTTCAAAGCCGAAGAGCCAGCGCTGTCCGAAGACATTTCCGTGGTCATGTGGCCGGCATGACTAAACACCAAGGCGCACGGAATGCTGTTCCCTTCCCACCGAAGTGGTCCCTATTTATCTACTTGCAATTTCTTGCTTTCGAACTGCTAGGTTGGCACTTCTAATTAGCTGGCATCAATTCAACACTGCTCCATGTGGTGGATAACATTTGGGAGCGCTTTCCTTCCTCTTTGACAAAGGAGTGAAAGTCGAGCACGTGCATGGACCTGTCTCCTTTGAGTGCACCTAATGCCTGTGCATAGCCATTCAGAACAAGCACATTCTCTTGTGACAAGCTGTATCACGTTGTCCAGCTTCTTTGGGGAAAGTGGCAAAACAAGAAGCATTGAGTTTGGTCTGCCCCCCCCCCCTTCTGCATAAATAACAGACAGGCTCCAGAGACATACTCTTTTTTTTTTCTCTCTTTTGCCCTTCCAGAACAGCTCAAACACAATTCCCTCAAACTGACACTAAAACACTACTAGTGTTTCTTTCCCCTCTGACTGTGAACCAATAACCTGTCAGGGAAAGACCTCTAGCAAAAGAGTGTGGCGGTGTCAGCTCCGCTGCCGTTGTAAAGGCGGCCCTCTTGAAGACTGACACGTGTTGTGTCATAAGCTTCTCTGAGTCAGAGTTCTGATGAATTACAAGTGAATTATTATTCAGTTATGAGCATACAGTCCACACAGCGGCTTTCAAAACAGCATTTCTTTTTATGGGGCTATTGCAATTTTCAGAGGACTCAAACGCCCCATCTATACCACAGATCGATATCTGTTTCATACCCTTTTAACATTCAAGGCTTACCCCTTAAGAAACCTGGGAATTACAGACCGGCAACAGTGCCGTCAATTCCCCATCCGGAGAACTGCTTTATCTGTTCAAACCTGATTGGCATTCGACACAGATGAGAAGCCTGAAAGATCCAGAGCGAGACATACTTTTCTCTCTCATTCTTTCTGTGGTTTGTTTTTCGACATCTAGCCATTCTGAATGCTGCTCAGCCCTCCTCTGCCTGGAGCACGACACACTTTTGTTCTCTTAGTTTTTATGTGAAACTTGGCCACCTGGACCTTCCTCCCCTGTTCTGACCTCTTTGCTGGATCTCAGAGTGTGGTAGATAACATTCTCGGGACCACCTCTCTCAATATGGCCCTGGAAGTGTGTCACGCTCCAGCAATAAGTATCTGCTTGTGGTCACCGGCCCGAGAGCGGTCCAGCTGTCCTCGACTAGGCCCAGGGCCTTCTCAGCCCTGGCCCCTGCCTGGTAGAACTCTCTGCCAGAAAATATCCAGACCCTACGGGATTTACTACCTTTCCGTAGGGCCTGCGAGGCAGAGATGTTCCGCCAGGCCTTCGGCTGAGGACAGCGACGGTGGGCACTCTCGTACCCTCCTACGCAGCCCCCTACACCCCTTCACTCAGGGTGCTGGGCGGGATCAGAAATTTCTCGTCATCTTTGATAATGAAATTGTATTGCTTGAGAAATGTATCATTTTCAGTAGTTTTTAATCTTATTTAATGGATTGTTATTGTGTTTGTTTTGATGTAAGCTGCCCTGAGCCGTGCTTGCAGGGAAGGGCAACCTAACAAGTTGCATTTAATAAATGAATGAATGAATGAATGAATGAATGAATGGCTAAGGTTGCCAACAGATCTGGAGAAAACTGTCCTGTTCCTTTAAGAGAGGAATAATGGGATGCTGTTTACCAGATAATTTATTTATCGTACTCCAAAAAAGCTGAATGGCTTCAACTTGCCCAGTCTCATCAGAGACAATATTTTCCCTTAAAGGAATAGCAACAAACATACAGGAAATGCGGCAAGGTTGAGCAAACATAGAAAGACACCGTGTTAAAACAAAACACGCAATACTATTATGCTACTATGTCTTCATATATTGATCACACACTTAAATACAATAGAGACTAGGGTCTCTATTGTATTTAAGCAAATAATCAATATATGAAGACGTAGTGTTTTTCTATGTTTGCTCAGTCCCATTGGAGGGCTGGCCACAGTCAATACGCGGGAGACCACCGAGGAAATCCAAGGCTGCTGCGCGGGGGAAGGCCAAGGCAAGCCACCTTCACTCATCTCTTGACATGAACATTCCATGTTCCTGGGGTTGGCCATGATGGCACATAATTATTATTAATAATAAAAGCTTCAGTTCCTCATTTCCACATGTTAAAAGGTAAAGGTTCCCTTGCTCGAAAGCCAGTCGAGTCCGACTCTAGGATTGCGGTGCTCATCTCCGTTTCAAAGCCGAAGAGCCAGCGCTGTCCAAAGACGTTTCCGTGGTCATGTGGCCGGCATGACTAAACACCAAGACGCACAGAACGCTGTTACCTTCCCACCGAAGTGGTACCTATTTATCTACTTGCAATTTCTTGCTTTCGAACGGCTAGGTTGGCAGGAGCTGGAACTAGAGACGGGAGCTCACTCCGTCATGCGGCACCCGGGTCTCGAACTGCTGAACTACTGACCTTCCACAGCCTGCAGTTCAGCGTCTTAACCACTTGAGCCACCGCAGCTCCACATGTTAAACCACTGTTAAAGGGGTAGGATATATATATATATTTACCATGCTTTTGGGCAACCCTGCTTACAATAGCTCATAGTACCTCTCTGCTTCTGTTCTCTCTGTCTCACTTATTCACCCTTTTCTCACTTTCTCCTCCCATTTTTCTTCTGTGAGTGGAATAATTTGTTCTACCCGCTACTCTGTGCCTGATATTGCTTTTCTTGTCCCATGTGTGCTGGTTCTGCTACTTTGGTGGTTTGAACAATTTCCCCTCAACAAACTTCTGTTCTGATTTTGACTCTGCTGGGACTTTCCAAATGTTCCTTTACCTCTTCAACTTACAGAAGAACCTCATTAGACTCCTAATAGTGGCATGTAGGTCATTACACGAAGTTGACATGCACTCAGGTCTGAGTATCTGGGCGAATAGCACTGTACTACTAGCAAGAGGGAGGTAGTTTCCCTGAATTAGCTGAGGCCAATTTCTTTGGGCTACATTTGAAAACTGGGGCCATCTTCACACAGGCATGTGTCAAATGAGGTGGGTGGGGACTAGAGACAGGGTATTTTCTGTGGTGGCTCCTTGCCTTTGGAAAGCCCTCCCCTTTGAGGCTCATTTGATACTTACCACACTGTCTTTTAGGTGCCAGCCCAAAATATATCTTTTTGCCCAGGGGTTTTTAGATTTCCAGCTGTTTTCCAGTCTGCTTCTGTTCTGAGGTCTGTCAACAGTTTTATCCTTTTTTTTTATGTCCCTGGTCTTGTTTTAATAGTTTGTTGTTTTTATATTAATTTGTTTTGTCACCCACCTGGAGCAGGACTCTGGAGAGGAAACCTCCTGAACAAAGAAATGCTGTGCAACATTTGATCTTTTTATACCAATTATATATCTGCGAGGTACAATAAGGTCACATTTTGAAAAGTGAAAGGAGTAAAAACTATCATAAACCACGGAATGAATCACAGATTTAAACTGTAATGTGCTCATTAATGTTGATAATGCCTAAGTTATTAATAGATGACTTCATTTGCACTGATGAAATCAGTATCTTTTCTGATAAAAGCCAGGTTAACAACTACAAGAACTAGGGCGTTCTCTTTGGCTGCACCAACATGGTGGAACCAGCTCCCACAGGAAATTCGCGCTCCCTGGGACCTCCACCAGTTCCGCAAAGCGGTAAAGACGGAGCTGTTTCACCAAGCATTTAATAGCCCAGATCAACTATCATAGCACTTTATGGCTTCCCGCCATGTGTAAACTGTACTGTTGTGTAAATCTGTGATTTTATCATATTGTTACTGATTGTTTTAGATGTATTGTATCATTTTATTGGTTGTTATGTTATGAGCCGCCCTGAGCCGCTTTTGCGGGAGGGCGGGATAAAAATCTAATAAATAAATAAAATAAATAAATAAATAAAAGCGTACAATATAGTTGTTTGGACATGGTGGCCTTGAACTATATAATTAGCTTGTATAAAATAATGGATGGCCACAAACCCAGCCACAATTTGTGGACCAGATGGCTATGAGGAATCACCCTCTGCACAGAACTGGAAGCCCCTTAAGGAGACATCTCGGATTGTCCTCACTGCTTATCAATTAAATACAATAAGGCTGTGGTCAGATGTGCCTTTAGATTCGACTTCGAAGCCGATGCCTGACAGATCTAAAGTGCATGATCAGACAGCAACATCTGTGAAAGATTCCGCAGTCATCGGCGCCCCATCCTGGTCCGCCCCCGAAATAGAGTAAAAAGACAACTGGTAAACTCCGGTCCTAGCATTTGCCAGTGGGCCATGAACAGAGCTTCTCTAGTCTGATCGCTCCAATGTGCTCTCAGGCCATTGAAATGGTTTGCCCATTCCATCCCAACTGGGCGCCATTTTTTTGCTCACTGAGCAATATGCGCATAACTGCATAATCGTCCCGATCTCTGGACCAGCTTTGAAAGTGAGCAGGAAAGGGAGTGATCTTTGTCAGGTGGCCATAGCTCACTGTGGACCAAGGGGATCACAGTGTTCCGTGGAGGGATCTGCGAGCGGTCAAAGCGGAGACTCGACTCCTGGAAGTTGGAAAGCACATGTGCAAAAAACTGCACCCTCATTTATGTGCATGCACAAAATCAGGCAAAAAATAAAAATCTTGCCCATCCGTGGCATCTGATCCTGCAGTAATGGGCTGATCCTGCAGTAAAACAGAATATACATGTCAAACAAGCCATGGGAACATAGGGGTGTGTGAGGAATGTACACTTTCGCTTCTGGCCGCCTTGCTATTGCTTGTAGGCCCCGTTCACATGGAACATTTGCCACGCTAAAGATATGGATGATAGGTGGATTTTCCAGGCATGATCACACCGCAATATCTGGGAAGCGTAGTGCACCTGCTGCTAACCCATGGCTTCTTGCCGAAGATACAGAGTAAAAAACTAGTACATATGATGTACTAGTTTCCGGAAAATGTGGGGCAAGGGCAGGCGTCTGATCGCATTTTTGCTGGAATCCCATGGCATCCGGCGCCCACCCATGTCCCGTTGCAAACCGGATGTTGTTGTTTTTTTAAGTCTCCACAGGATGCACACAAATGTCCACCGGCACATACGCACATATGGTGAGGGGAAAAAAATCCCGTTTGCCACGGAAGCGACGCCTAGCGATTGCCAGTGTGATCGTGCCGCGCCACTTCTTTGCCACGCTGCAGGATAGCCGTGTGATCAGCACCTAGCAGAATACCCACGGGACCTCCACGGGACATGTGATCGGGCTGCCGCGCATTACTTTGCTCCAGGGCAAACAGCCATGCTCCCCCCCCCCGCATTTTCCACCCCGTGTGACTGGGACTGTAGTTATCTTTCTCGGCTCAGACATATAACCTTGAGCCCCTGTCAAGACTGGTATCATCTTTCCCCTGGGAACTATGGGGCATTATTTTGGTGCGCCTCTAGCTGAGGTGTGATTGGCCCCGGGCCATTTGGGTTCTGCTTGATTTAGGTATAATTGCTTGCTTTGCGTGCTTTTCCTCAGTTCTAACTCAGAAATGCTGAGAGTCTGGATACTATCAATGTCTCAATAAACTCTCTATTCTTTTGAATGACTGTTCTTGGGAACTGATTTCTCCAGGAGTCTGACAATACTTGGATGTCTGATCAAGTGACTCCATTCCAAAAACCAACGGATGAAATAGGAGTGCTTCCCAACCGCACCAAATAGAATGTCTGACCACAACCTAAGGGTTGTAAACCTCTGGGTGGGGCCTGAAGATCTCTCAGAATTACAACTCATACCCAGCCAAAAGAGATCAGTTCTCCCAGAGAAAATGACAGCTTGGGAGGGTGGACTCGATGGAATCACATCTCTGCTGAGCACCTTCCCTTCCCAAACACCACTTTCCCCAGGCCCCGCCCCCACCAATCTCCAGGAATTTCCAAATCTCCAGGAATTTCCAAAAGTGGAGTTAGCAGACCTACATACAATAGACATTAGTGGGCTTTTTACAATAAAAAATAAAACATTTGACCCGAAAACAGTAAGTTGTGACAGGCGTAAATTAGGTAGCCTGCCACTGATTCTGGTGGGGGGTCTATTTTTTCCGCTTGAAACCAGTACATTTGCATATCACCTCTGGCAGGAAAGTCCACATATAATATTCTGGCAAAGAGATTATGCTGGCAGCGATTAATAAAAATTGTACTTGGGCGTTTGCTGCTATGAAGTAGGATGGGAAAGGAAATGGGTTTGCCCTTGGGCTGGACCATCTGCACAAGCCACACTATGTTTCGCTATTTCCCCCCCCTCCCCACACACACACCTTTAAGTCCCTCTTCCCCATGGAGATAACACTGCATTCGAAAACAGTGTGTTCTTAGAAATGTGCCCAAAATATATCTGAGTGCTAATGAGAGGTTTGCTGTTTTGGATTGGTTTGGCTGTGTTTACAGCCACACTGAATAATTCATGTTCAACCTTACAGGTTCTATCAAATGTGATTTACCCCCTCTCTGTCTGTGCAATGTGTTTGCCTTTCAATAAGCTTATATTTACACTGAGATGAATGAGACTGGATACATTTGAAGTCTTCTGCTCGATGGGATAGAAATATGGGCGTGACCAGTCTGCTCTGCAATCTGTTTGGCACAGAAGTCCCCTGCCTGGCTGGGTCCTGGGGAATAACAAACAAAATACTGCACTATCTTTTAGGTTATTCTGAATTCTGCTGCATGTAATATGGAAAGGTGGTTCAATTCTGAACTCTAGAGAGAACAAGATAATTTATTCTGGCATAAGAACATAAGAGACGCCAATGTTGGATCAGGCCAAAGGCCCATCCAGTCCAACACTCTGTCACACAGTGGCCAAAAATACCAGGTGCCATCAGGAGGTCCACCAGTGGGGCCAGGACATTAGAAGCCCTCCCCCTGTTGACCCCCCCCCCCAAGACCCAAGAAGACAGAGCATCACTTGCCCCAGTCCCTATCTATACCCTGTGGCTAATAGCCACTGATGGACCTCTGCTCCATATGCTTATCTAATTCCCTTTTGAAGCTGTCCATGCTTGTAGCTGCCACCACTTCCTGTGGCAGTGAATTCCATGTGTTAATCACTCTTTGGGTGAAGAAGTACTTCCTTTTATCCGTTCTAACCCGGCCACTCAGCAATTTCATTGAGTGCCCACGAGTTCTTGTATTGTGAGAAAGGGAGAAAAGTACCTCTTTCTCTACCTGCTTTTTCCCATGCATAATCTTATGAACCTCAATCATGTCACCCCTCATAGGTGACATGACATAGGCAAATAGTTTCAGTCCTTTGAGCCCATAATACAGGCAAGCAACTGTGTTATATGCTAACGATATTGCACTGCATCGTTCATATGGATATAAGTCAACACTGCCTGTTCTAATCACAGTTCAGAGACATGTGTATGCAACTAGCCAATATGATATCTGGGATGAGTTCGAACTGTTGGCACTGCAATCAGGCAAAAGGTTGGTACTCGCATATGTGGTGGGAATGTGCCAAACTTCAGGACCTCTGGAAGAAAATATTGGATAGGATAAAAGACAAGATAGGTGTATTAATACCAATAGACATTAATTTAATGACACGAGGTACCTTGAAGAGTGAGATAATAGAAAGTAAATACCAAGAGGTACTTAAGGTGATGATATTAGCCGGGAAAGCCGTTATAGTATTAGAATGGAAAGACAAGAACAAGTGGACCATGGAGAACTGGAATAACTACCTTTTTGAATATATCCAATCAGATATCATAGCCTTGATGATGGAGGAGAAAACCTGGGAGGAAAAGAAGAGACGGATAAGGGGAAAATGGTCGCCCTATTTCGATTGGATCAAGGAGGATGAAGCCAAGAAGGACATTCATTGGAAACTTTGTACTTTGTGCCCGTGGCTGAAGCAATGATTGAAGAAGAACAGGGGAGGGAGGACTGAGGGAAGGGAGGGGGGAAGGGGGGGAAGGGGAAAAAAACTTGTATGATGACGAAAAGGCCACATGTATGAGAGTTGGTTAAAATACAAAGCAAGTTGGGGGGGAAAAAGATACCTGTGTATGCACAGGGTGCTAGATCCTTGCAGAGAGCACAAGTACAGTTTCTTGTGCACTAAAAAAAACTAAAACACTGTCCAGTTTTCATGACGCATCTAAATTCAGTTTTTACAGACCCCTCAAATCATTTTCATTTTACTAGCGCTTTAGCACAAAAAAAAATATAGAGGGGATCATTCAACATGAATGATTGTGTACTGGGCAATGATGTTATTTGTAGAGAACTCTCACAAACAGCCTTCAATGTTTCTGAAGCCACAAAAGTAATTCGCCTATATGATAAACATTATGTCAGCCTCATATATGTATCACATAGTAGGTGCTGTATATTTTAGCCAGTATAATAGTGATGTATGGAACGAGTCAGTCAGTCCATAGTGCTTTATGACAAGTTTTATATTTCAGTTACAGCACTGAACACCCACAAAGTCCTTTTCTGCAAAGTTTATACTGGAACTTCAAACCCAGAATTGATATGCATGACATAGGGCTTTACTGCATTCTCATATTACTCGCTGGTAAGTTCCTGTTTCGGGGGTGGGGGTGGGAAGTTTTGTTCTGCATGTGTTTTGCTCCCTCTAGTGGTCGACTCGATATCACACAGGTGAATTTCCAGCATATCTCCCCGCAGATTTAAACTGCAGGTTTTTATGCCCGACATAAATCTGTGTGATATTGAATCGACCACTACAGAAAGCAAAACGCATGTGGAACAGGAAATCCCCCCCCCCAAGAAACAGGAACTAAAGAACATAAGAACATAAGAGAAGCCATGTTGGATCAGGCCAATGGCCCATCCAGTCCAACACTCTGTGTCACACAGTGGCCAAAACCCAGGTGCCATCAGGAGGTCCACCAGCAGAGCTAGACTTCAGAAGCCCTCCCACTCCCCCCCCAGCACCAAGAATACAGAGCGATTTCTGGTTCCGGCTGAGCCGAGAACAACACTGTGTGCTGCGCTCTGCTTTGAGGAGGGTTTTATTTTTAGTATTATTTTTATCTCTTGTCTCTGCTTGTTAGTTTAGTTGGCTTCTCCTGCTACTTGGCTGGTGTCCATATTATTAAGAGAGGTAGTAATAGGAATAGGAAACTGCTTGGATGACTCTCTGAAGTACTCCATAAAGCCGGAGCAAGTTAGATGCCAAAGCCTTCTGCTTATAAAGAGACACTTATAGAGCTAGTGGTGGGAGGGAAAAAGTTGCTTTGTATACCTTATCTATGATCTCACTTATGAGCTAAGCATTCAAGTCAGAATTTTGGCAGGGCACGGCAGTGTCTGACAGAGGTCTTGGTAGGGCGTGGCCGAGTTTGGCTCATGTGTTACTGCATGGTTGTATGATTACCTTTTGGCTCTAATTTGTTTTGCCTCTTCTTGAGGTTTGTAGGACTTCTGACCTTTATAACCCTTTAAAGCAGGGGTGTCAAACATGCAGCCCAGGGGCCGGATGAGGTCCCCGGAGGGCTTCTATCAGGCCCGCAGTGAAACTGGCTATCTTCTGCTCCTTTTTCCAGTTCTGCTGCTGCTGCGTCCAGATACACACCTGAACAGCATAGTCAAGATGGCAACAGCACAGACATTTTGATGCAAGAATTCAGAGCAAGAGGTGTCAGTTATCAGACACTGTTAATGTTATGTATGTAATGTAATGTAATATATGGAAAGAATGTACTGAGCTTGAGTCTAGAAAGGTACTGTAAATAGACCAGTCAGAACAAAGGAAGTTCTGGAGGGAAGAGAAATGATTAGCCTTTATGTACAGTATGTGAGTGGACCTTAGCTGACATGTGGGCGTGGCTTGCCAAGCCCAGACAGTTTAAAAAGGAGCCTGTTGCTCCCTTGATTTGTCTCGTTCTGTTTTTCTGACTTCGTGTTCAATAAAGCTGTTAATCACTGTTCACCTGCTGCCTGAGTCTCGTATCTAACAATTGGCGACGAGGATGGGATTATAGAGCGGGTTAGGCAGCCCCACTGAACCGACGCCAAGACGGCGGACGACCGAGAAGCCCCTGTGGAACCCAGGGCGGAAGAATGAGACCCGGCTGATCAAGCAGCTGCAGCACTTGTGCCAGTGCCGGCACAGAGAGCAGTGATGGCCGTCAACCCAACGTTCGAGGCATTCGAACCCGACCTTGAGGACTGGGATTCCTACCTGACCAGGTTCGAGTCCCACCTCCAGGCTAACCAGATCGAGGGTGAGGACCAGCAGAAGGCGATGCTCCTCAGCTCCTGTGGAAGGGCTGTCTTCGACGTCACTCGGTCCCTGGTCGCCCCGACTAACATCAAAACCGTGTCCCTGGCAGACCTCAAACTGAAACTGCAGGGGCATTTTGCACCACAACCTTCACAGATCGCTAGCAGACACGTGTTTTACAAGTGGTCCCAGGCTGCGACCGAGACGGTTGCCGAGTATGTATCGGCATTGTGGAAGGCTGCACGCCCGTGCAACTTCACCAACTTAGAGGAAGCGCTCCTCGACCGACTCGTCTGTGGCATGAGGGATGAGAAGCTGCAACAACGATTGTCCGCACGAACGGCTCTCACCTATGCTGTGGCCTACTCCGAGCGAGGCTGTAGCCGCTGATCACACGTTGATGGTGAAGCATGGCAAAGAAGGGCGAGGCGGTTCAACAGTGGTGTTTGTGCACATGCACAGTTCCACATTTGTGTGCATACCATGGAGGTGTAAAAAAAATCCAGTGGGATGCAGATGGGCGCCAGATGTGACAGGATACCAGCACTTCTGTGATTGGATGCCCGCCCGTGCAGCATGTTTTTCCGGAAAATAGTGCACTTTCCCTGGTATCTTTTTACTCAGTGTTTTCGGTGGGGCAATACGGGTTGCCGACGGGTGTGGGACACTAGCCAGATGTTTTCGTGTGATCTCACCCTTAAAATCCGCCCAGCATTCGTCCTTATCGCGTGGCTAATTCTGCGTGTGACCGGGACCCTAGAATATCTGGTGAAACTAAAAGAGATTCCTCAGGTGGTCAATGACATGTCTCTGGTGAAACAGTTGTAATCCTCTAGGCAAACTACTTTCCTCCTCTATGTTGCATTTGTTAATTATACCAAATACCATCTGTTATGATACATATGTATTACTTTTTTTTGCCTCAATCTGTATGTATTTGAAAATATGTACTATTTGTGATACTGCCGTATTATCACTGAAACTAATAAAAACTTTTGTACACACACATAATAATAAACAATAGAATAGGAGCAGGGTTGTAGAACCAACAAGAAACCTTTGCATAGCTGGTGGAAAGGCGGCGGCGGGGGGAATGCTCCCAACCTCATCAGGCAGACCACTCCACAAGGTGGGGGAAGTCAGTTTAGGTAGAATAGCTTAGGTAGAATATGGTTCTACAGAACTGATTTCTATGGAGTATGCTGGTGTTTTGTGTATCTATTTAATAATGTTTTGTTTAATCAGATCTAGAGTTCCCAGATTATATTTTAAATAAAAGTTTGTTATTATATTGACTGTTTATTGTTTGGGAGGGACAAGGGTCTTCACTATGAACTGGAACACATGAATGAACCTCAGGATCTTCCTTAGAGACTGAAGGCTGTGCCATGCAAATATGGGGTATTTTAAGGGAGCATTCAGTTACCTAGCAGCACAGTGATTTACTGCTCAATGCAAGCTTTGA
Organism: Gekko japonicus; assembly: GCF_001447785.1. Classification (NCBI taxonomy): domain Eukaryota; kingdom Metazoa; phylum Chordata; class Lepidosauria; order Squamata; family Gekkonidae; genus Gekko; species Gekko japonicus. Next base: position 124,475 of record NW_015159818.1, read on the forward strand.
TTCAGTCAAAGAGATTTTAATCTCCACGTGACTGTTTAAAGTAATGCCTCCTCAAAGCTGGGTGGGACCAAGCAACCTTACTCCCCTGGGCTTGAACGGGAATATAAATAAGTTCGCAATTTCTCTCAGCCATATTCTGAGTTTGGAAATTATCAAAAGAGCCATTACCCTCTTTGAGGGGGTGAACAAACATGTGGACAAGGGGGACCCAATAGATGTTATTTACCTTGACTTCCAGAAAGCTTTTGATAAAGTTCCTCATCAAAGGCTCCTAAGTAAGCTCAAAAATCACGGGATAAAAGGACAAGTCCTTTTGTGGATCAAAAACTGGCTAATTAATAGGAAACAGAGAGTGAGTATAAATGGGAAACTTTCTCAGTAGAGGGTTGTAAGCAGTGGGGTACCGGCCTGCAGGGATCAGTACTTGGCCCAATGCTTTTTAACTTGTTTATTCATGATTTGGAGTTGGGAGTAAGCACTGAAGTGGCTAAATTTGCGGATGATATGAAGTTGTTCAGGGTGGTGAAAACCAGGGAGGATTGTGAGGCACTCCAAAGGGATCTGTCGAGGATGGGTGAGTGGGCGTCAACATGGCAAATGGGGTTCAATGTGGCCAAGTGCAAGGTGATGCACATTGGAGCCAAAAATCCTAAGTATAAATACACATTGATGGGGTCGGAACTGGCAGAGACTGACCAAGAGAGAGATCTTGGAGTCGTAGTAGATAACTCAGTGAAAATGTCGAGACAGTGTGCGACTATAATAAAAAGGCCAATGCTATGCTGGGGATTATTAGGAAGGGTACTGAAAACAGATCAGCCAATATCATAATGCTCCTATATAAATCAATGGTGCGACCTCATTTGGAATACTGTGTACATTTCTGGTCACCACACCTTAAAAAGGATATTATAGCTTTGGAAAAAGTGCAGAAAAGGGAAACTCGAATGATAAAAGGGTTGGAACACTTTCCCTATGAAGAAAGGTTAAAGCACTTGGGGCTCTTTAGCTTGGAGAAACGATGGCTGAGGGGTGACATGATTGAGGTTTATAAGATTATGCATGGGATAGAGCAGGTAGAGAAAGAGGTACTTTTCTCCCTTTCTCACAATACAAGAACTCATGAGCTCTCCATGAAATTGCTGAGCGGTCAGGTTAGAACAGATAAAAGGAAGTACTTCTTCACCCAAAGAGTGATGAACACCTGGAATTCACTGCCACAGGAGGTGGTGGTGGCTACAAGCATGGACGTCTTCAAGAGGGAATTAGATAAGCATATGGAGCAGAGGTCTATCGGTGGCTATTAGCCACAAGGTATAGATAGGAACTCCGGGGCAGGTGATGCACTGTATTCTTGGTGCTTGGGGGGGGGGCAACAGTGGGAGGGCTTCTAGTGTCCTGGCCCCACTGCTGGACCTCCTGATGGCACCTGGTATTTTTGGCCACTGTGTGACAGAGTGTTGGACTGTATGAGCCTTTGGCCTGATCCAACATTGGCTTCTCTTATGTTCTTATGTAAAGGGTTAAAGATCAGCTTCTGACACCTGGTGCATATGGTGGTAACTTTGCAGCAGGCACCTATGTAGTCTGAGATGAGAAACAGAGAGGTTTTGTACCTTCAAAAAGATTCAGCTGGTTTGTCCTGACAAGCTGTCGGTTCCATCTAATAAAGGACAATTCTCTCAGAGACAGCAACAAGAAAGACCAGTGACTAATTGTGGAGAGCAGTTGTCAGTCATGGAGGAGGACACTTAGACTGCCAACTGTGAGCTGAGAAATTCCTGGAAATGTGGGGGTGGCGCCTGGGTAAGGCAGAGTTTTGAGAGGGGAGGCATCTCTAAGGTTGCCAGCCCCCAGGTGGGAGCGGGGGATCCCCCGATTTTGTGGGCTCCTCCCCGCCACCAGCCAGCTGGCCGGCAGGGGGAAGCCCCACCCCCAACAGCCGCCACCGAGAACAACATCTCCAATGTGATGAGATCACACAGAAGTGACGTCATCATACTGGGGATGTCGTGTGGGGACACTCTGGTATTTTGGGCAAAACTCTATGGTAACCATAGAGTTTTGCTCAAAATTCTAGAGCATTGCCATGCAGCATTCTCGGGGTGGTGATGTCATTTCCATGTGCCATCATCATGTGGGGGCATCACGCATGGTGATATTGCCCTGCCCTGCCCCCACTTCCAGAAAGCTCCCTCCCACCCCAACCAGCGAGAGAATAGGACCTATTTTATATGCCAATAAATGTTGTGTTTGTTTGTTGTTTTTGAGAATAGGACCTGACAACTCTAAACAGCTTAGCAGGGAAGTGCTACCATATAGAGTCCACCCTCCAAAGCCTCAATTTTCTCCAGGAGAACAGATCTCTGTAGTCTGGAGATTACTTATAATTCCCTGAGATCTCTACGCCCCACCTGGAGATTTGCAAATTTAAATGATATTACTGGGCCAGAAATGCCAATAATCTGTCTCCGTATAAGACAGGTGCAACAAACTGTGGTTTCACTAAAAGAGGGCATTCCCTCCCTCTGATATTTCTTCAACCAGATGGCGGAGTGGAATGGAGAAGGCTCCTGTATTGGCTTTGCATAATTATATCTGCCTTTCTGTGTAATGATAGAAGAATTTTTGGCCTGACATATTCAACATCTGTGTTCACTTTGTTTCATCACTACCCTCTTTGACTCAGTTCTCCCCGATGTAAATATAATTTCACACGTAAAACAGCAGATTAGCATCTCCAAAAGTCAGGCACCTGTTTTAATAGCTGCAATTATATCTGAATTGGAAGACCAAGACACATGGTATGTGGGAGATTTGTGATCAGAATGCCCCCAAATCTGACTTTTATTTAAAAGCAGTGGGACTTAAATAGGAACAACTGCCCTGTGGGAGGGAATGTTTTCCTTTTCCTCTTATGTCAGTTTTCTGGTCTAAATCATCCAGTCCTGAAGTTGCTTTATGAAAAATGGTCTTTGACCACAAATAAACATTCATTCATACCCCCCTCCTGGAGTTGCTGTTAGCCTTATGTTTGGAGGAAGAAATATAGACACCAAGCATTGTTGTTCTGACCTGATTTGTAGCCCCTGGTGCCCATTTTTAAGTCAATCAGTCATAAAGAGATCTAATCATAACTCTCTAATGGGCAGAACAGAGAGAGTCCTTCCAGACCTATTAGATATACAGTCCCAAACTACATGTCTCATGTTCTGTCTATAAAACTAGAAGGGGACAGGAGCCCAAATTAACAATATTTGCAGGAGACATGCAATAGACAGGAAAGACACTGTGGACTTCACTGCCAGGGCATAGTGATGGTCACTAACGTAGGCTGCGGGCACACGGGCAGGAAAATGCGGGGGGGGGGAGCGTGGCTGTTTGCCCCGGGGCTAAAAAACACGCGGTTGTGCGAGCAGACCTACCGTGGAGGTCCCGTGGTAGGGGGGAGGTGCCGATCACTCCACAGTCCTGCAGCGCGGCAAAGAAGTCGGGTGCGGGGCGAACGGGATTTTTTTAAAAAACTCAAATGTGCGCATGCTCCCTTGGGTGCTTGTGCGCATCCGTGGAGGCTTTGGGGGGGGAACCTTTTTGTGAGGGGACATGGGCGGGCGCCGTAACTACCACCGGAAACGCGATCAGACGCCTGCCCTTGCCCCACGGTTTCAGGAAACTAGTACCTCCGAGGTACTAGTTTTTTACCGCGCATCTTCCGTGGGAAGCCTCGGGTTCACCATGGGAGCTCGACGCTTCCCAGATGTGGCGGTGAGATCGCATCCAGAAAATCCACCTATCTTCCGTCCCTCTAGCGTGCCTAATGCTCCGTGTGACCGCAGCCATAGATGACTTTCAAAGAAGATCAGATTCATGGAGTTCTATTAATGGCTAATAGCCATGTCTTGAGGGTACTGCTGGACTCTAGCTTCATTCTCAAATGTTTTTGTTGGCTCTTTCATTTACATGCTAATTTGCTGCTATCCATTGATCTTACCGGCTACCTGATCCAATTCCATCTCATTATATGCATCTTGGCTCTGAGTGGCCCCTCCTAATGGCTGCCCCCACCCTTTTCCCCCTTTAAGTAACCCCTGAGGAGATCTTATTCCATTTGTCTGAAGAAGTGTGCTTGCACACGAAGGCTTACACTGTGAATAAAACTTTGTTGATCTTAAAGTTTCCACTGAATTCAAACTTTGTTTAGCCATGATAATGAAAGGGAAATTCCATATTCAGAGGCAGCAAACCTCAGAATACCATTTCTACACGGCAGCCTCAGGTAAGGCCTCTGCATCTGTTTCCTGTTGCTGGCCCTCCAGAGCAACTGGCTGGCCATTTCAGGGCTCCTTTCCTGCTCCATTAACCATCTTTTAAAAATCCACAATGGTTTTAAGCACAAGGTTAAAAAAGGATAAAAAATAGACTTTGTATCTTCTTAAAAATGAGCTTTCCTTGCCTTCTTTTGTGAAAAATTTCTAATGATAACATCAAAATTAATTGTTCTGGCAATGTTTGATTCAATACTCAGCCTGGCCAACATTCTTGTGACATTGTAGACCTTAAAAATTCTTAATCAGCTTGAGTTTGCTAAATGATCTCTCTGCAGGAGCCACTGTTGCTGGAATTGTTACAAGAATTCATGAGTTGACAAATGTTTGGAAACCGGTCACCAAGGGCGATTTCGCACTAGAGCTGCCTCGCGGCACAGCCCCATTTGCCCCCCCGCAGCCTCGGGTGTGAAATTAACATGTTTGTGGCGGGGCAAACGGCAGCTGCGCCACAAGGCAACTCTAGTGCGAAATCGCCCCAAGTCTGTACTCTGTTAATATGTTCAACAGATCCAATGGTTTTAACTGTGCATTTCCAAAATTTGCTGTATGCAGTGAAGATAAATGCTGCATTTCTGTCAAAAAAATCCTCATCAATTAAGGTTATCGGGATATTGTTCTGATAAAAATAAAGCTTTTCCTTTCAAATCACTTTTAGACATGGTGAGATATCTCCACCAGAAATCAAACTTTTCAGCCAACTGCTTCACAGCATTGAATCTTACAGTTAATCCTGCTATAACACTGCTACCAAAACATAACATACAGATTTTCTGAAGTAGGCTTCTTCTGATCAATCATCTGTGTCATTCATTTCCAGCAAGTTAGCATCAGGTCTGTTATCATGCAGCCTAGGAGTCCACAAGAGAATTTTATTTCTATCTTAAGGGTCGATGCAACAATTTTGCCTTCATTCCACATGCATTTCCAGTCATTTCAAAGTTTAGTAAGATTTGTGAGGAATGTTTCAATGTTTTCTGCTTCAAAATCCAACATGGCATTTCTGGTTTGGATTATTTTATTGCAGTTTTCTATGCGAACTCAGGGCTATTTTTGGGCAGGAGCGCACAGGAACGGAGTTCTGGCTGGCTCCCGAGTTGGCCACGCCCAGCAGGAACCCATTAGCATAATAGGCCACACCCAACAGCAGAGACTCATTAGGATTGGCTACATTAGGAGTGTGTGGCCTAACATGCAAAGGAGTTCCTGCTATAAAAAGCCCTGGGTTTTGACAACAAACAAGGTAAACAGAATAAGAAGCAAAAGGTCGGTGTGGCTGGATGGCCACACTTCTGGTAACATGGGGATGCGGCCTAATATGCTAATGAGCTGTGCTGTCAGGGTGTGGCCTAATATGCTAATGAGTTTCTGCTGCTGGGTGTGGCCTATTATGCTAAAGAGTTCCTGCTGGTCTTTTTCTACAAAAAAAGCCCTGTGTGAACTAATATTTGGTATGACATAGCTGACATTAACACGCAGATGTCACATAGAATAAAACTCCCTGGATGTCATTTCTTGTTTTAGATGTCAAGTTTAGTTCTATGAGGTCTTGCAGTGCTAATTTAATTCCAGGCAGGTGAGCTTCACTTTACACTTTCAACACAATTTGACCATCTTGTTTCAAACATACCATGAAGAGAACAGCCTATGCAGTTTTCAAGTTCTTCCCAGCACTTGTCCTGGAACTAAACAAGTGGTAGATAGTTTGAATTGTTCCAAAAAAGGTTATTGCTTCAGGTATGCATTCAGCAGCAGCATTTCCACATAAATTGTTTGACAACCGCAAGGTGAAAAAATTGTTGTTGGACACAGTTCTTTTATTTTCCTTTATAGAGATGCCAATGTTGGATCAGGCCAAAGGCCCATCCAGTCCAACACTCTGTGTCACACAGTGGCCAGAAATACCAGTGCCATCAGGAGGTCCAGCAGTGGGGCCAGGACATTAGAAGCCCTCCCACTGTTGACCCCCCCCAAGCACCAAGAAGACAGAGCATCACTTGCCCCAGAGCCCCTAGCTATACCTTGTGGCTAATAGCCACTGATGGACCTCTGCTCCATATGCTTATCTAATTCCCTTTTGAAGCCGTCCATGCTTGTAGCACCCACCACTTCCTGTGGCAGTGAATTCCATGTGTTGATCACTCTTTGGGTGAAGAAGTACTTCCTTTTATCCGTTCTAACCCGACCGCTCTGCAGTTTCATGGAGTGCCCACGAGTTCTTGTATTGTGAGAAAGGGAGAAAAGTACCTCTTTCTTTACCTGCTCTTTCCCATGCATAATCTTATAAACCTCGATCATGTCACCCCTCAGTCGTCTTTTCTCCAAGCTAAAGAGCCCTAAGCGCTTTAACCTTTCCTCATAGGGAAAGTGTTCCAACCCTTTTATCATTCGAGTTGCCCTTTTCTGCACTTTTTCCAAAGCTATAATATCCTTTTTAAGGTGTGGTGCCCAGAACTGCACACAGTATTCCAAATGAGGTCTCACCATTGATTTATATAGGGGCATTATTATATTGGCTGATCTGTTTTCAATACCCTTCCTAATAATCCCCAGCATAGCATTGGCCTTCTTTATTGCAGTCACACACTGTCTCGACATTTTCAGTGAGTTATCCACTACAACTCCAAGATCTCTCTCTTGTGTGACGTTGTATCTTCTAGCCATATTTGGTCCATTGTAAGCTTGAGCTCTACAATCACTGAGAAGAACAGCATGTTCTTTCAAAGTATCAGTTATCAATTGAGCAATTTCTTCCCCTCTTTTGTTGTTACGATCTGCAAACTTTAGAAATCTTTCTTGAATTTCATACTGTGTTTCTTTTCAAATTACGAATCTCAAAAACAATGTTGTTTGTTCTGTATGTGAGGATTCTGGTGTGGCATCTACTATTACTGTGAAGAACTTTGCAGACCACCTCTCAAGCAAAATATGTTGTTTCACAAGATTTTAACATTCTGCAATAAATTCATTTTGTGAGCCAGGAGGCAGATAATGAACTCGAAGTCACTCACCCCCCTTCTGTGATTCCTGTACACTTAGCGCATGCTCCTGAAGGATGGGGTCCCACCTGGAGAGTAGTTCTATGAGTCCTAAACAGTTTCCATTGTTTGAATCACCAATGTGATGGGATGAACCATTAAAAGCTGGACCACGTTCTCCCAAGAAGAGTACAACATCGATGATGTGCTTTAAACTATTGTACAATTTCACAGCTTCAGTTTTGATCAATGCTTCTAAGATGGTGTTAATTCCTGTCCCAGACAGCAGGTGCCTTTCTAGTTCTCACCGAGCTAGGTAACATTCTCCGTGGCTATTGCTTTTTTCATGTTCTGGGATCCTGTTGCATAGCTTCCGCCCCTTCCCACTAGTCATCCAGCCTTCAGCTGATGCCAATGCAGATTTAGACGCAGAGCAGCTAGTTTTGTGCCAAAATAATCAACATGAAGAACAATATAATGCTTGTTTCTGTTGACTCCAGACAAGCCAGCCTCTTACATGCTGTTTCTCCACTGGCACTTCGAAATTTCGGTATGCTTTGTGGAAAATTTTGGTTGCTGGTGTCTTTTGGGAATGCTTTAGGCAATGAGATGTGACCACTGGTAACATACTTTTCAATTACTTTTTTAGAAGAAAACTCAGTTCTGATGCAACCAATGTCAAGGCCTACAGTATTCTGATCATCACCATGTCACTTCAAAAAACCCTGAGCCCAAACTTACGAAGTTTTAAAATGAATAAATCAGTGAAAATGTAGCCTAATGTCACTAAAGTAATTAAGGAAAAGGATTAGAACGTACCTTCAACTTATCTGTCCAAAGATGCTCTTTAAAGATGGATTTAGAATGTACTAATACACCAAACCTTCCACTACAACTAGGGTTGTAGGGACGGGGGGCGGGTTTCTCCTGATTTTGGGGGCTCCAATCCACTGCTGGCCAGCTGGTCACCAGAGAGTTTTTGGTCAAATGCTAGAGCACCCCCTGCACGATGTGCCTGGTATGATGACATCACCTCCGGGTTACATCATTATGGTGCACGCACAAAGCATGTACACCAGTAGATCCCCGGGAGCAGCCTGGAGCCCCCTGCTGGCAGACGGTAAGCACCTGGCAACCCTAGCTACAACAATGGCCACCGGCCTAAACATTCTGTCTGCCTGGCTAGAGTGTGGAGAGTCATGTGATCCTCTAATGGGTACATGCTGCCCCTAGTGGAAGATCTTGAGAATGCAGTGTAACAACAATGTAAAGGATAAAACTGTGCTACGTAGGCCAACAACATGATATTGTAGCACGGAGAAAGGGGCCTAAGCCCAAGCACAGACCACCAGATCAACAGAAGGAGAAGAACTTTATTGGCGCCGGTTCAGTCAGCGAAGCACGCTTTAAACAGACTGAACCCAGAGCAACGCAGGCTCCAGGCTTTTATACTGCAACAAGGTTACACGTCACCATTTACATCACCAGAGTGGAATTTTCCATTGACTAGGCTTACTTTTCCCGCCCAAACCAAACAAGCTCACTTCTGCCCCCTTATGACTAGAACATGAACAGCAACTATCCCTTTATATGGTCAGAGAATAATAAATGCCTACTTCAATATAAATACTACTCTTCATATGCAAACTTTTTATGAGACTCCAGGAAATTTTCAGGCTCCTTTGGGGCCTCTTTAGCCCCCCTCTGGGCCCAAAGGCCCTGGTACAATGCACCTGCCGACCCCCTATTCTTATTGGGCCTGACCTATAAAGGTTTTGTATTTGTATTTGTATTGGGCCTGACCTATTGTGATCTGCAGCACATTACCTAATAATTGGCTGAGCAGAAAGAGACATTTGGTTTAACGTCTATTAGCAATCCGTTTGTAATACATGAGATATCCAAATGAAATTGGACATACATGTTCAGGGCAGTTATGTGTTTCCGGTTCAAATAGTAGATTTTATCCCATTTTCAATGGGAACAGGAAAGATAACAAACACAGTGCAATGAAGTATCTCCATTGAGGAGACTGGAATTCAAGAATACAACATTTCTCACAGAAATGTGTGTGAAAAGAAATCCTTCCCAGAGAATGCTGGGAAATATCTCACATCAAAGAAGCTTGTGAAAATTGTATAGAAGGAAAAAATACCTGAACACTTGCACAGAACTTCATATATTAACTTCACACATCATTTGAAGAAACCAGCAAAAGTAGGAAAAATGTTACATGGAATAATTCGGATGACTTAAGAAGTAGCATTAAACAAATCACACTTTAAAAAGTTTAAACAGTATTCTCACATACTTTCTTAGTCTTAGCCATAGGAATAAAATTTGGAGGCCAGATCCAGAACACCACTCTGGTTTCAAAAATAAACACGAGCTTTCATTGGGGGGGAGCATCTAAATCAAGGTTCATGAACATTCCTTTTAAATTTTGACTGGACTACTGCAATGCACTCTACTAGGGGCTACCCTTGAAGAATGTTGGCAGGCTGCAGCTAATGCAGACTGCTGTAGTTTAACTGTTGGTCAGGGCCAGCAATCAGGCGCATGTGACCACGATACTACATTAATTACACTGGCTACTGATCCACTCCTGAGCCCAATTCAAGGTGTTGGTTTTGACCTTTAAAGCCCTACATGGCTAGTGACTGGGATATCTCAAGCACTGTCTCCTATCATATGTTCCTGCCCAGGAATTAAGGTCACAAGGAGAGGCCCTCCTGACAGTCCCATCAATCAGAGAAATTCATTTGATGGGTACCCGAAAGAAGGCCTTTTCAGTGGCAGCCCCACAATTATGGAACAATCTCCACAGGGAGGTGTGCCCGGCCTCCTCACTCCCGATATTTAGGAGGCAGTTGGAGATGGTTTTATTTAGGACGACATTTGGTTAAGTTTACAAGCAGTCCTGAACTGTGATTTTAAAATGTTTAAAAATGTTTTATGTATTTTATTTTATGTATTTTTATTTGTGTTGTAAGCTGCCCTGAGCTCCTTAAGGAAGAAAGACAGCTAATAAATGTTTTAAATCAGGGGTGTCGAACTCATTTGTTATGAGGGCCAGATCTGACATAAATGAGACCTTGTTGGGCCAGGACATGTGTGTTATAAAATGTAATGCCAGGTAGCAAAGATATAAACTTCATAAAGGGCACAAAGACAAAAATTTTACTTAAAATAAAAACATGCTTAAAACATTAGCTCTGGACTTCCGGTTTTGGCAGGATGATGGCGGCCGCATCCCCGGGGAGCTCCTGGGGGACGATCCGTGGACCAGCGCATTGAGAGGGGGTGTGAATGTCTGCACCCCCCTGGGACCCTTGCCATAGGTCCCTTGCCATGGGGCGCTGAGGGTTGCCTCTCTGCGGGCACGCTGCCGGCAGATTGAGGCTTCCCTTTGCCCCGAAGGTCTCTGCACTGTGTTCCCGAATGGGACTAAGCTATGCACACCGGGACAAGTGCATGGAGGTACAGCATTTAAATTGTTACCCGGCAAGATCCAAGTGATTAGACGTTGAAGAGTGAGTCCGTTAAAGCAAGAACACCAGAGAATGAGTGAGTTCCCTTTTACTAAAAGCGAGGGGGGGGAGGGGACTCTCCCCCGGAAAGAACAAATAAGTGATTAAAGAAAAGCCTTTGTAGTGGGGATGGCGTTTTAAGTGGCAATAGACTGTATTACAGAGACTCTTTCCTGTCAAGTATGTTAGTTCCTAAATAAACCTTTATCTACTCTTTAATCAGTTTAGTTTAGTTCAGGTTTATTTGGTACGTAACCAGCACAAATCAGTTGCAGCAATCAATAATACAATCAATAATACAAATCCGACAATTTAAAAAAATTGTTTAGCATTTCTAAAACTTATAGATTATATATAGATTACATATAGATGGATCATTTCATAGAAAAAGAGATGCAGGAGCTAATTAGCATAACTTAGTAGCATCACTTATTTGCTTATGCCACACCCTGTGACATCACCGGAAGTATGTCAGAAGGCAACACTCACCACTCAGGCTCCACTGGACTGTTTTGGATTGCTAGCTACTGGGGCAGGGGAAATGCAGATCTGCCCTCACAGAGGAGGGAGAGCTTGTACCTGAAGGTGGGCCGGGGGGGGGGGCTCTGCAACTTACCTGGCTACTTCTTGCTCCTCGTGGCCCAACTGAGGGCTGCTGGGAGCAGGGGGTGGGGCTTGTTGCATATGCCCGCCCCCTAGGCTCCTTACTGCCGGAGCTCCACTCCTGTGCGCTCCCACAGGAAATGACCCCTGCATATAGATTATATAACAACGAATTTTTTAATCAGGTTGCGCACCGCTGCTGTGTTAATTACTGTACCAACAAAAGTGACCTCCACAGGTGACGTCATTCAGTTCAGATATTTGCATAAGGTTTTCTGGAGCACATGAACACGTGATGCTGCCTTATACTAGGTCAAACCATTGATTTACCGAGGTCAGTATTGTCTACTCTGACAGGCAGCAGCTCTCCAGGGTTTCAGGATGAGGGCTTCTACATCACCAAACACCTTCTCCTTTTGCCTGGAGATGCTGGGGAATGAACCCAGGACTTTCCCCATGCAAGGCAGGTTCTTTCTCATTGAGTTACAGTCCCATGCCATTGGGAATGCGTCAGCTGCCTTAACCTCTTCTCTGATTCACTAATCCCCTAAATGGATAATCAGCCTCTAAACCCACTTCAAGTAAGTAGCACACAAGTTTGAAAATTGCTTCAGCTGAGTGCGCTTCAGTTGTTTAGTGAGAGTGTTAAAGGTGGAAGGTGAATTCAACTAGCAAAGCTAGACTTCCTGATTGGCCTGAGGCCTGCAAATAATGCCTGGAGCATCATTTGGTTTTGAGATCTAGCTCTGGTCGGTGTAGGAATAGTTGCATTTCCATTTTCCTTACCTTTACTCATTTAAACTGGTTTGGGGGTTTTGCTTATAATCTTTCAATGCCTCGTAAATTCTGAATATTCATTTCATAATATATAAGAACATAAGAACAGAAGAGACGCCAATGTTGAATCAGGCCAAAGGCCCATCCAGTCCAACACTCTGTGTCACACAGTGGCCGGAAATACCAGGTGCCATCAGGAGGTCCACCAGTGGGGCCAGGACATTAGAAGCCCTCCCACTGTTGCTCCCCCCCCCAGCACCAAGAAGACAGAGCATCACTTCCCCAGAGCCCCTATCTATACCTTGTGGCTAATAGCCATTGATGGACCTCTGCTCCATATGCCTATCTAATTCCCTTTTGAAGCTGTCCATGCTTGTAGCCGCCACTACTTCCTGTGGCAGTGAATTCCATGTGTTAATCACTCTTTGGGTGAAGAAGTACTTCCTTTTATCTGTTCTAACCCGACCGCTCAGCAATTTCGTGGTGTGCCCACGAGTTCTTGTATTGTGAGAAAGGGAGAAAAGTACCTCTTTCTCTACCTGCTCTATCCCATGCATAATCTTATAAACCTCAATCATGTCTCCCCTCAGTCGTCATTTCTCCAAGCTAAAGAGCCCCAAGCGCCTTAACCTTTCCTCATAGGGGAATTGACCAAATATGCAGTAGTCTGTATCTACAGTCTTTTTACACTCACCCTATCTGTGCCCTTGCCAGGGTATCAGGTTATTTCTGCTCCTCATACTTCTAGTACGATGTGTTGGTCACCCAGGAGAGCCAGACCGTTACAGTAACACCAGTGTTTTTATACATCTGAAACTTGTTTGGGAATTCAGGAGTTTACGGTAGTAAGCACTCTGCTCCACAAGATGATACGGAACACACATGACCATCTGAAGTTTTCTTGTACTGAATCAGACCACTGGTCTCTCAAGGGCAGTATCTGTCCTGACAGGAAATGGTACTCCAAGGTCTTGGCACAGGTCTTTCACATCATCTCCTACCTGATCTTTTTAGTTGGAGATGCCAGTAATTTAAACTGGGACCTTCATACAAAGGAGATGGTCTACCATAGGGTCATGGCCAATGCTCCCTCTAAGCTGTGGAGTCTTGTGAGCAAAAATTCTACTTTGTGAGCTACTGGCATTAAAGTTGTGAGAGAGCGATTTGGCTACTGCATAAATTAGTTTGCTCTGGAGCCATCCTTCCTGAGCTAAGACAAAAATGTGTGACCCAGAGGCTAAAAAACCTGAGCTAGCTCACACTAACTCAACACTGGTCATGGCCTTATCCTGTTTTTTAATATGTTACTGTTGAAAGACCTAGCTTCACATTTGCATATTTATGGAACTCCCAGATTGCCCTCCCACTACCTTTTAATTCAACCACAGATTTGTTGTAAGTGAACATCCTGTTCATCAGTACAGTCACATGTATTGGGCACCTAGCAACTGCATGTATCGGGCTACACGTGGTTCTTTGGATACACGCTATCATTATTTTGTCTGAAAGGGCAACACACATATTTTCATCCACAGTCCATGTGAGCCAGAACCCAGAAAAAGGCCAAAGCTGAACATATGTAGGTTGCCCCTTTCTGACAAAAAGGTTACCAAAAGTGCTGGGAGGGTTACTTGCAACATTCTCTCCCAGTATGCCTGATAAAACATAACGACTGAGAAGAGCTGTTCTCTGCATTGGACGTAGATTGTTTTATACTTCTAGGTCTTTTGCTTGCTTATAAGGTACTTATGCAATTGCAATAAATAAAATGTGGGAAACTGATATCAAAGGCAAATTCCATCTACAATGGTTGGTGGTAGCAGCCAATACAGATCCATGCAATATGTCCACCACTACTGGTATGTTGGGCAACTCGTGATCAGTTAGACAGACTCATGGAGTCTGGTTAAACAGATTCATGGAGGATAGCTCCATCAATGGTTACTAACCATGGTGAGTAAAGGGAACCTCCAAGCACTAAACCTCTGAAAGTGAGTGCAAGGAGGCGACATCAGGAGAGGGCTTGTCCACTGTGCCCTTGTTGTTGATCCTTAGGGCAACTGGTTGGATTGTTAGCCAAACTGCCTTAATTTATTAATAAATGTGGGGAATTGTGAGTATTAAATGATAATGGGCATTAAATATAGGATCAGGACCTGTGTATACAGGAGCTGGATTTCCCAGTCCCAGAAATAGACACAGAGGCTAGATTACTAAAGTAGTGATCTCTTTTACTAAAGGATTCTTAAACATACAAACATAAAATCAAGCATTCACACACACAATACGGAACTAAGAAAGCAGAGGTGATTGATAGCTAATAGAGGGGCCAGTTATGGGGTGATACTACCTGTCCAGACATGCAGAGGTCCATGAAGAAGAGATTTATGGCCCAGACCCAAAGGTTTGGGGGTGGATGGCCAGTTGGCATCACGACGGAGGCACACCCTCTGAGGCCATGTGCCTGGATGGATATGGACATTGGAAAACAATGCAGACCAATAGGAGGTCTTAAGGGGCTTGTCTCAGGTGAAGACAAAAGATTACCTGGACCAATTATGAGTCCCAGGGTTGCGTGGCATCAGGATGGGGAAGGCCTAGATGTGACCAATGAGATTTCAGAGGGGCAGAGTCTGGATCAACAATAGAAGCAAGGTACTGGGGTCCATTGTTGAACAATACAGTGGCCTGGCGTTTCCCTGGTGCCAGACAAAAGAGGCGATGTTTCTTAATGTGCGGCAGGATGAACCTGAATGGGAGACCATTCACTAGATATGGAGAGTTAATGTTTCCTTGATAGATCTGGCATAGATGTAAGAATACAGATATCTTAGACAAATATATGGAGACAGGAATGAAAGGATTATTCCAAAGGTATTTCCTGACATATAGGAGAAACAAGAGATGGGAATGGAAACATGCAACATACTTCATTCATAACAATAGCACAGACCAGAGGCTCTTTGTCCCTGCCTGCCTGTACATTTGACAGACAAAAGACTAGCTATTTGGTCAGTAGAAGATGCCTGAGGCGAGAGCAGAGACTTGCCTATTCTAGTCCTTTTTGGACTGAGCTGACAGGATAGATGTGTGTGTATGGGGGTGCTTGCATGGAGGATGCTTGGCAGTGCAGCCAGCCTGGAGAGTCTTCGCTAGGCCTGAGTTTTCTCAGCCCAGACGTGGTTCTCCTAGCCTCCCAGCAAAAGTCACTGTTTAAGCCAAGCCTGGCTTCATGAGGGCACTGCTTGTGGAGGTTCAGAGGTCATTTTGGGGTGTCTCTCGGGAAACAGGATGCCATGTGAAGCACAGGAGGAGGAGGAGGAG
>NW_015159819.1:0-2344 GCF_001447785.1 Gekko japonicus
CTTCTTCTTCTTCTTCTTCTTCTATTATTCCCATAGATCACTGGCGGAGTCACACAGAGATGGATGTTGGGGCTAGAGAGGGGAGGGCACCCAGTAACATTTTTTTCTGGTGACTAGAAGAAGAAGAAGAAGAAGAAGAGATTGGATTGATACCCCGCCCTTCGCTACCTGAAGGAGTCTCAGAACGGCTTAACCTTCCTTTCCCTCCCCTTCCCCACAACAGACACTCTGTGAGGTAGGTGGGGCTGAGAGAGCTCGCTCGAGGACTGCTCTTCAGATAACAGCTCTAAGAGAACTTGTGACTGACCCAAGGTCACCCAGCTGTACCCGGGAGAACCGGGTCTGATTCCCCACGCCTCTACTTGCAGCTGCTGGATGACCTTGGGCAAGACATAGTTCTGTCAGAGCCGCTCCCTCAAGGGCAGTCCTTGAAAGAGCTCTCTCGGCCCCACCGACCTCACAGGGTGTCTGTTGTGGGGAGGGAAAGGACTGCCCCAAAGCCAACCCGCCCGAGCGCCGAAGTGAGCATCCCGCCGGTGACTCTTGTCTTCTCAGAATAGGATCCAAGTGCCATAGTCTCTGTTTGGTCATTTTAACTTTAAGCGGACAGCAATTTCAGAAGCCCCAAAGAGCGGATACAAAATTCACGCTGTACTGTATTCGACGGCCTTTGTCACTTGCTCCCAATTGCAAAGGAGATTCCTTCGTCTCCCACCCGTGCGGGGAACCTGTTTCTCCTGCAAAAGCAATCTCTCTTCCTTAGCGCCAGCCAAGAGCGGCTTTCCCAGCATCCCTCACTCTGACAGTAGCAATTTTGCAGCGGATTGATCACCTGCAGTTTTCCAGGTTGGGTGAACAGAAGTTCTAAGTTCACAGCCAGATAATTGGAAGCAGATTTAAGGCAGGCAAAGGGAAATGACTTTTTCACGTGATGCGTAATTGTAGAAAGCATGCCCTCTGCTTTGGGTGGCGGCTGCTAGCTTAGATGGTTATTTTGAGACAGGTTAGATGGATTCGGGAGAGCCTTTCAGCGGCTATTAGCCAAGTCAAATCAGATGTGGGCCAGGGCTCTTTTTGTAGAAAAAGCCCAGCAGGAACTCATTAGCATAGTAGGCCACACCCAACAGCAGAAACTCATTAGCATATTAGGCCACACCCCTGACAGCACAGCTCATTAGCACATTAGGCCGCACCCCCATGTTACCAGAAGTGTGGTCATCCAGCCACACCCACCTTTTGCTTGTTATTCTGTTTACCTTGTTTGCTGTCAAAACCCAGGGCTTTTCTTGTAGCAGGAACTCCTTTGCATGTTAGGCCACACACCCCTAATGTAGCCAATCCTAATGCGTTTCTGCTGTTGGGTGTGGCCTATTATGCTAATGAGTTCCTGCTGGGCGTGGCCAACTCGGGAGCCAGCCGGAACTCTGTTCCTGTGCGTTCCTGCCCCAAAATAGCCCTGGATGTGGCCACCGCAGGCCATCAGAGTGGCAGGTGAAAAATGGAGAGGGGATATGTCATACGATCTGGACTGCCAGACAGAGATGACGGGGCTGTCCTACTTTGCAGGGTTCTTCGGAGCCCTCTCCCTCTTTGGAGCTATGGATACTGAGCACTGAGGGAAGAAATTAGAGGTGAAACCTAGTGGTCCCCAATGGAGAGAGTCAGTTTGGTGTAGTGGTTAGGAGTGCGGACTCTAATCTGGGAGAACCGGGTTTGATTCCCCACTCCTCCTCCCCATGCAGCCAGCTGGGTGACCTTGGGTCAGTCACAAGTTCTCTCAGAGCTGTTCTCTCAGAGCTCTCTCAGCCCCACCTACTTCACAGGGTGTCTTTTGTGGGGAGAGGAAGGGAACGAGATTGTGAGCCGCTCTGAGACTCCAAGTGAAGGGTGGGGTATAAATCCAACTCTTCTTCTTCTTCTTCGTCGGTGTCGGCAACCCTACCTGGAAGTGAAGATATGGAAGTGACATCACTGCATTGAGCGGCACTCTAGGAATTTCCCAGATCTCTATGTTCTGGTTGGGGAGATTTCTAGAGATGCACTTTGTGTGGCAATGTCTCACCCGGGTCTTTACCTGGAAGTGACATTGGTGTGTCCAGTGACATCTTTTTCCCCCATGGCCCACTTTCCCGGGGATGCCAGGAACTACCAAAAATACAAATCCTCTGGGGAGGGAATGTTGTGACTCCCAAGGCATGCACTTTGTGTGGCAATGTCTCACCCGGGTCTTTACCTGGAAGTGACATTGGTGTGTCCAGTGACATCTTTTTCCCCCATGGCCCACTTTCCCGGGGATGCCAGGAACTACCAAAAATACAAATCCTCTGGGGAGGGAATGTTGTGA
>NW_015159819.1:3877-21003 GCF_001447785.1 Gekko japonicus
AGGGAGGGAGGGAGGGAGGGAAGGACGGGGAAGGGAAGGAAGGACTGGGGAAGGAGGGAGGGAAGGAAGGGAGGGAGGGGAAAGGGAGCAAGGATTTGCCTTAATGACTTCCCAGACCTCCTGTTCTCAGGAGGCCATGGCTTCATGGATGGAGTCAACCTATCCGACTGGTGGGGAGGCAGGGAGACTCAAAGATACGCGCACCCAAAGCCTTTCAAGGTAAGATCTCGAACTGTCTGGAAGAGCATCAGAAGGCGCATCTCAGCCCGCAGAGCTTGCCCAGGGCTACTGAGACGAGACCCAGCTCTCTCCGTGGCCATTCTAGTGGGGTCCTGCCGATGGCAGCGGATGACGCAGGGCCTCTGGACGCCAGCCAGGCTGTTTACTCATGTGTTTGTGTTGGCAAGGATCCTGGGCGTTTTAAGCTGATTGCTTTGCAGAGAGTCCTATTCTTAAATAATAACGCCGTTCCACAAATAGCAAAGAGCGTCAGTTTTGGGAAATCAAAAGAACAGACGGCAAAAAGCCGGCGGCTTGGTGGCGGTTGGTGTCTTTCTCCCCAAAGCGCTTCTTCCCAGCCCTCCCGGTCAAGAAAATGGTTTCCTCCATGCAGAGGGGTGATGTGGACGGCTCTGGGAAACCTGGAAGGCCCTGCCTGGCTGCTGGTCAGGGGGAAAGCCCCATGTCACCCTTGGAACGAATGGTCTTGCTGTATTCCCTTAGGAGCATGGGGTGGGGTGTGTGGCAGAAACCATCATGCCCCCCCTCCCCGCTCTCATCCATTTCGGGTAGGGTTGCCAGCTTCCACGCATTGGCTGGAGATCTTGTATAACCTTATGGCTGGAAGGGTCCCTAGAGGGCATCCAGTCCAACCCCCCGCTCAGTGCAGGATCAGCCTGCAGCAGGGGTGTCGAACTCATTTGTTACAAGGGCCGGGTCTGACATAAATGAGACCTTGTCGGGCCGGGCCAGGTGTGCCATAAAATGTCATGCCAGGGAGCGGAGAGATATACTTTATAAAGGACACAAACACGAGTATGCTGTTCAGGTGTGTTATCTGTAAGCTGCAAACCTACGATGACGCAGCAGCAGCAGAACTGGAAGAAGAAGCAGAAGGCAGCCAGTTCCACTGTGGGCCTGATCGAAGCCCTCCGGGGGCCTGATCCGGCCCCCAGGCCGCATGTTTGACACCCCTGGCCTAGAGCATCTCTGAAGAGTGCTTGTCCAGCCGCTGCTTGAAGACTGCCAGGGAGGGGGAGCTCACCACCTCCCCAGGCAGCTGATTCCACTGTTGCATGACTCT
Organism: Gekko japonicus; assembly: GCF_001447785.1. NCBI lineage: Eukaryota > Metazoa > Chordata > Lepidosauria > Squamata > Gekkonidae > Gekko > Gekko japonicus. The sequence continues at coordinate 5,181 of NW_015159819.1, forward strand.
TACTGTCAAAACGTTTCCCCTGAGATCCAGCCGGCACCTTCCCGCCCTAAATTTAAACCCATAATTGCGAGTCCTCTCCTCTGCTGCCCAGAGGAATGGCTCCCTGCCCTCCCTTAAGTGACACAGCCCTTCAGAGACTTCAAAAGAACAATCCTGTCCCCTCTCTACGCCCTCCTCTTCACATTGAACAATTCCCAAATTCCTGGGATTAAAAATGATCTCCGGACTGCCATGATCAGTTCACCTGGTGTAAACGGCCCCTTTATGTTGGCAGAGTTTAGATATGCAGTAAAGTGGAACGCAAGCTGTTTAAAGAATAAAGTCGGTTTATTAAGAAGAGAGCAAACTACGTAAGAAAAAGAGAGAAAGGGGAGTCTGTCTAACTAGCTAGGAGAGAATCAGCAGACCACAGTACTCAGCAGGGTGGGGGAAACCCAATTGAGCCAATCAGGAGACAGAAAGGAGAGTATTTGAAAATAGTAAAGGTAAAGGTGTCCCTTGCTCGAAAGCCAGTCGAGTCTGACTCTAGGGTTCTGGTGCTCATCTCCGTTTCAAAGCCGAAGAGCCAGCGCTGTCTGAAGACATTTCCGTGGGCATGACTAAACACCAAGGCGCATGGAACGCTGTTACCTTCCCACCGAAGTGGTACCTATTTATCTATTTGCAATTTCTTGCTTTCGAACTGCTAGGTTGGCAGGAGCTAGAACTAGAGACGGGAGCTCACTCCGTCACGCGGCACACTCGGGTCTCGGACTGCTGAACTACCGACCTTCCACAGCCTGCAGTTCAGCGTTTTAACCACTTGAGCCACCGCAGCTCCTTTGAAAATAGTAGGAAGTCCCTAATCTCAGTATCCTAATTAATTGTCCCCTCTGCTGCCCCCTGCAGGATGTTCTTGTCATTTTCTTTATCTATGGACAATAGACCTTGCATACTCCAACCCTTTGGAAGGTGGACTCTATGGGATTATACCCCACTCAAGTCCCTCCCCTCCCCAAACCCTGCCCTCCCCAGGATCCATTCCCCAAATCTCCAGGTATTTCCCAATCCAGATCTGGCAAACCAAATTTCAGGGAGTTTCCAGCATTCGTGATGGCTTACCTGCTTTTCCCACTTTGATCAAAACAGAGTTTGGGGAGGTGGTTTTCATGTAAACCGTTTTAAATTTCCAGGGAAGCCATTTAAAGCATTTGGACCCAGAATGGTGTCACAATTCGTTTTTGGGAATATATTTTTCCTGCATTATTAAAAAAAACAATTCACCCATCTGGAATTTTCCTCTGTGACGAGCAGTGTTTGTTTGTAGTGGCAGTTTGGTGTCGTGGTTAAGTGCGCGAACTCTAATCTGGGAGAATCGGGTTTGATTCCCCACTCCTCCACTTGCACCTGGCTGGATGACCTTGGGCAAGCCGTAGTTCTGATAAGAGCTGTCCTTGAAAAAGAGCAGTTTCTGTCAAGAGCTCTCTCAGCCCCACCTACCTCACAGGGTGTCTGTTGTGGGGAGGGGAAAGGAAAGGAGTTTGTAAGCCGCTCTGAGACTCCTTTGGGTAGTGAAGGGCGGGGTATAAATCCAATCTCCTCCTCCTCCTCCTCCTCCTCCTCTTCTTCTTCTTCTTCTTCTTCTTCTTCTTCTTCTTCTTCTTCTTCTTCTTCTTCGTCTTCGTCTTCTTCGTCTTCTTCTTCTCTGTGTGAGCTAGCTCACAGTTTTTTAACCTCCAGCTCACAGATTTCTGTCTTCGCTCAGGAAGGAGGGCTCCAGATCAAACTAATTTATGCAGCAGCCCAATCGCTCGCTCACAACTTTAATGCCAGGAGCTCACAAAGTAGAATTTTTGCTCACGAGACTCCGCAGCTTAGAGGGAGCATTGCATGGTGAGATGAGAACCATTACAGCCGTTACAGACGAGGGCCATTACAGCCGACCCAAAGGTCCCTTTCCGCCCCTACTTTGAGGAAAAAAAATTAAGACAATTTCAAAACATATCTCGGGGGAAACAAGCACGCAGAACATACCACCGCACAGAAGAGAGTCGGATTATACATAATTGAGCCATAGGAAATGGGCCCAAGTCGCCGGTCTGTGAACGAAGGAGGCAATTTTCGACTTGCATCTGGCTTGTCGGCTGTAATCATTGTCATTGTGGCCGCCAAGGAGATGACATTTCATACCTGCTTGTTGAAGGTACATTAGCAGGTATTTTTAACGTGGATCGAAAAATAACTTGGGACCCGCAAAGGTTTATTTCCCTTCAGGAGATATTCAGTTCAGCCTCTCCGGTAGGGCCGCAGCCTTGCTACCTGTGGAAGGAGGGATGCCAGCCTCCAGGTGAGACCTGGAGATCTCCCGGAATTAAAACTGATCTCCAGATGACAGAGATCAGTCTCTCTGGAGAGAAATGGCAGCTTTGGAAGGTGGTTTATTTTGAAGGATGGTGCTGGAGAAGACTCTTGAGAGTCCCTTGGACTGCAAGGAGATCCAATCAGTCAAATCTAAAGGAAATGGTCAGGCCTCACCTGGAGTATCGTGTCCAGTTTTGGGCACCACATTTAGGAAGGATGTTGACCAGCTCGAGCGTGTCCAGAAGAGGGCGACCAGGATGGTGAGAGGGTTGGAATCCAAGTCTTACGAGGAAAGGCTGAAAGCTTTGGGCATGTTTAGCCTGGGAAAGAGAAGGCTTAGAGGGAACATAATTGCAGTCTTCAAGTATCTGAAGGGCTGTAATGTAGAAGATGGAGCAGATCTAGTCTCTCTTGCTCCGGATTGCAAGACTAGGTCTAATGGGCGGAAATGACAAGGGAGTCGTTACCGGCTAAATATCAGGAGAAAATTCCTAACTGTCAGAGTGGTTGAGCAGTGGAACAGTCTGCCTCGGGAGGTGGTGGAGGCTCCTTCGCTGGACGTTTTCAAGCGGAGGCTGGACGGCCATCTTTCGGGTATGTTGTAGGGCTCTCTTTCGGCTATGCTCCTGCAGAGTGCAGGGGGCTGGACTAGATGACCTGCAAGGTCCCTTCCAACTCTAACATTCTATGATTCTATGAAATCAACCCTGACTGTTCCCTGGAAGGCCAGATAATGAAACTGAAGCGCAAAGACTTTGGCCACCCAATGAGAAGGGAGCACTCACTGGAGAAGAAGACCCCGATGCTGGGAAAGATTGAAGGTCAAAGAAGACGGGGACGGCAAAGGATAAGATGGTTGGACAGTGTCATCGATGCAACGAACGTGAAATTGAGCCAACTTCAGAGGACGGCGGAAGACAGGAGGGCCTGGCGTGATCTGGCCCATGGGGTCGCGAAGAGTCGGACTCGACTGTGCGACGGAGGAATTACATTTTAACCTTCTCGTTTGGAATCCCTGGCTTAATCCGGTGCTGTGCTGAGAGCATGCCTGTGGACATTTTCTTTTTAATAAATGCTTTATAACTTTTAATGCTGGACATGCTGTTATAAAGGAGTGCCGAGAAGAGGGGGAAGGGCCGTCAGGAGCGTGGACTCTCAACTGGGAGAACCGGGTTTGATTCCCCACTCCTCCTCCACATGCAGCTGCTGGCGTGACCTTGGGTCAGTCACAAGTTCTCCCAGAGCTGTTCTCTCATGGGCAGTTATCCGAAGAGCTCTCTCAGCCCCACCTACCTCAGTGTAGTGAAGGGTGGGGCATAAATCTAAACTCTTCCTTTTCTTCTTCCTCCCCAGTGGCACGCAAAGCAGAAAGCTGACCCCATAGTGATCCAGTGCTAGGTAGCAGGAGACACAGAGACAAGGCCTCAGAACAGAGAGAAGAAGCTAGGAGTCATAGAACCAGAAGAATCATAGAGTTGGAAGGGACCTCCAGGGTCATCTAGTCCAACCCCCTGCCCAATGCGAGAAATTCACAAATACCCCCCCCCCACCCCACACACCTCCAGCAACCCCTGCTCCCTGCCCAGAAGTCCTGGTGCTCTTAGTGGGCAGTTCATACGAAGGCCAGGTGGTGGCAGTAGTTGAATGGAGAGAATCATAGAATCAATCATAGAATGTTAGAGTTGGAAGGGGACCTTGCAGGTCATCTAGTCCAACCCCCTGCACTCTGCAGGAGCAGAGCTGAAAGACAGCCCTACAACATACCCAAAAGATGGTCGTCCAGCCTCCGCTTGAAAACGTCCAGTGAAGGAGCCTCCACCACCTCCCGAGGCAGTCTGTTCCACTGCTCCACCACTCTGACAGTCAGGAAGTGTCTCCTGATATTTAGCCGGTATCGACTCCCTTGTAATTTCCACCCATTAGATCTAGTCTTGCAATCCGGAGCAGGAGAGAACAGATCTGCTCCATCTTCGACATGACAGCCCTTCAGATACTTGAAGACTGCAATCGTGTCCCCTCTAAGCCTTCTCTTTCCCAGGCTAAACAGACCCAACTCTTTCAGCCTTTCCTCATAAGACTTGGATTCCAGCCCTCTCGCCATCCTGGTTGCCCTCTTCCGGACACGCTCGAGCTTGTCATCATCCTCCCTCAAATGTGGTGCCCAAAACTGGACACTGTTTTGGGGGGGGGGTTGGACCAGATGACCCTGGAGGTCCCTTCCAACTCTATGGTTCTGTGAAAAGCCCCTCCGGGTGCTGGGAAAGCCAGATCTGTGGAGTGTGACAGGGGGAGACCTCGGGCAGCCACTGGGGCCCAGGCGCCTTGGACAGGGCCTGCAGGCGAGAGGCGGGCTGTTCTTCCATGCTGCCTTAGACAGTCCCGAGTCAGAGCACTGGACCATCTAGCTCAGCAGGCACTGGCTCTTCAAGGTCTCTCCGAACCCTCCGGCCAAACATCCCTGCTCTCCGTGCCAGAGATTTAACCTGGGACCGTCTCTAGGCACAGCATGTGTTCTGCCATGGAGCTGTGCCCCTCACCGTGAAAATTGCTTTTCCAGGGTGCTGAATTCTGCCTTATTCACCGCTTTCACCGAGCCAGTTAATCCAATGCAAAGGTACTAATACCAGGGGTCATTTTGTAGAAAAAGAGGTGCAGGAGCTCATTAGCATAACCTATTAGCATAACTTATTTGCATATGCCACACCCCCTGACATCACCGGAAGTGTGTCAGAAGGCAACACCTACTGCTCAGGCTCCACTAGAGCAGGGGGCGGGGCTTGTTGCATGTGCCCGCCCCCTGGGCTCCTTACTGCCGGAGCTCCGCTCCTGTGCGCTCCCGCAGGAAATGACCCCTGCTAATATCCTAGATGTTGAACATGTTCTTACATAACAAATCCTTCCATCAACGGGCACACAAAGTGTACAAGCAGCCTAGATGGAAGGATTTGTTATGTATGTGTTCAACATATAGGATATTAGTACCTTTGTATTGGATTTACACATTATGGAATAAGAAGCAACAGTTTGTGAGCCAGTTTGGTGTAGTGGTTAAGTGTGCGGACTCTAATCTGGGAGATCCTGGTTTGATTCCCTACTCCTCCACTTGAACCTGGCTGGATGACCTTGGGCAAGCCATAACTCTGGCATAGCTGTTCTCGAAAAAGAGCCGTTTCTCTCAAGAGCTCTCTCAGCCCCACCTACCTCACGGGGCGTCTGTTGTGGGGAGGGGAAGGGAAAGGAGTTTGTAAGCCGCTCTGAGACACCTTTGGGTAGTGAAGGGCAGGGTATAAATCCATCCTCCTCCTCCTCCTCCTCCTCCTCCTCCTCCTCCTCCTCCTCCTTCTATCACATCTTAATGTCTGGAAGACGTTCTTCATGAAACGAATGCCAAAACTCCGGAGAAGTTCGTCCACCTTTCTGCTACCTATTGGGAATTAATATTTTTTTCAATTTGACTGCTTATTTTTGTATCATTATTGTGAGATTATAAGCGTTTTGAACATCATTACAGCTTCTATATTTTTGGCTTTCTACACTAGCTGTAACCCCTCAGTTTTGTCGGCCCACCTGGGTGTTGGCAGCTACAGGGCCCAGCACGCAGCGTCCCTCAGACGGGCCACCCGGGACCCTTCTTTTCGGAGCGCCTCTTTCATTGACGACTCCAGGGGCACCTCTCTCCGAAAGCTCTTGGCCGGCCTCATTGCCGGTAGGCCTTCCCTTTCGCCAGCGCTGATCGATAACCATCAAGATGCTGAAAGGTTGCCATCTCTTTCGTGGGCTACGGGTCCCCTTTGGGAAAACAGCTCGGATGTTCCAGGAGGAACAAGTGTGTCACTGAAAGGGGTGGGGAGAGAGAAGGAGGCACCTGAGGTGAACCTGCGGCCCGAGAGTGCTGTGGCTCTAAATGGGGAAGGGCTTAGGAAACGGCTAATGTAACCCCACTGGACTGGAGAGGGAGGGAGAGGAACATCATGTACCCACCCGGTTGGCACATGATGAGACCGCTGGGCCTCCCTGCAGCGTACGGCTGCCATCTGCTGGCTGAAGTGAGTTAGGGCAGTTTTAGAGAAAAACAAGACTGGCGATCTGGAAAGACCTCCCTTTAAAGAATAGAATCGTAAGAGTTGGAAGGGACCTTGCAGGTCATCTAGTCCAACCCCCTGCACTCTGCAGGAGCAGAGCCAAAAGATAGCCCTACAACATCCCCGAAAGATGGCCCTCCAGCCTCCGCTTGGAAACGTCCAGCGAAGGAGCATCCACCACCTCCCGAGGCAGACTGTTCCACTGCTCAACCACTCTTAACGTTAGGAAGTTTCTCCTGATATTTAGCCGGTATCGACTCCCTTGTAATTTCCACTCATTAGATCTAGTCTTGCAATCCGGAGCAAGAGAGAATAGATCCGCTCCATCTTCCACATGACAGCCCTTCAGATATTGGAAGACTGCAATCCTGTCCCCTCAAAGCCTTCTCTTTCCCAGGCTAAACATAGTTGGCGAGTTGGCGTTTCCGTGAACAGCACAGCAAGCCAGCACCTCAGTGCTCACAGCAAGAGCTTACCTGTTCTGCAAAATCGAACAGAGATTGTTAAATAGTGGGTTCCGCCGTTCCGTGGATGAGCAGACCCAAAGTCTAGGGACCAGCTCTACTTTATTAGTGATTTCAGCAAGAGCAAGACTGAACTCCAGGACCGCAGCCCTGTTTAAATAGCATGCAATTGCCACACCCAAACACAGCCCACTCCCAACGATAGGCTATTTATAGAACATTACTTCTTGATTGGTTACTTCCAGAGTCCTGGTCGGCTATTGTTCTTGGGCTCCAAGCTCAGCCCGTCTCTGGTAGAACAGTCCTGGAATGTTTCTGTCCCAATACATAGCAGAGGTACAGCTGGAAATCCTGCTCCCTTCTCCTAAGTAGCCAAGAAACAAAAGCAACCGTGTACAGAAATATCAAAAAATGTTTGCAAAATATATATAAAGTGTCACGAGGGACCAGTGTTCCCTCTAAGCTGAGTTAGGGTGAGCTAGCTCCCAGTTTTTTAGCCTCCAGCTCACACATTTTTGCCTTAGCTCAGGAAGGAGGGCTCTAGAGCAAACTAATTGATGCAGCAGCCAAATTGCTGGCTCACAACTTTAATGCCAGGAGCTCACAAAGAAGAAGAAGAAGAGGAGGAGGAGGAGGAGGAGGAGGAGGAGGACGAGGAGGAGATTGGATTTATACCCCGGCCTTCACAACATCTCAGCTGTTCACATCACCTTCCTGTCTGCTTGGATGTTGCCAGAGTTGTGAGCTGAAGGGCAAGAGCCAAAGGTAGTCATTGTGTGAGATTTAGACCTTGGGTCAGTCACAAGCTCTGGCACAGCTGTCCTTGAAAAAGAGCAGTTTGTGTCAGAGTTCTCTCAGCCCCACCCACCTCACAGGGTGTCTGTTGTGGGGAGGGGAAGGGAAAGGAGTTTGTAAGCCGCTCTGAGACTCCAAGTGAAGGGCGGGGTCTAAATCCAATCTCTTCTTCTTCTTCTTTTCCAAGAACAGCTGTGCCAGAATTATGGCTTGCCCAAGGTCACCCAGCCAGGTGCAAGTGGAGGAGTGGGGAATCAAACCCTGCTCTCCCAGATTAGAGTCTGCACACTTCACCACTACACCAAACTGGCAAAGTAGGATTTTTGCTCACAAGACTTCACAGCTTAGAGGGAACACTGCGAGGGACTTGTAATTGCAACAATATTATGACAATTACTTCAAGTAATATAAACCACTCCGTTCATGAAAACAGTCCAAAGTAATCCAAAATAAGGCCTGGGCTCTCAGTTGGGTTGCCAACCTCCAGGTGGGAATTGGCGATCTCGCAGAATAACAACTCATCTCCAGACGTAGCGTCGTGGCAGTCTGGCTGTAGCAGTCCAAAAGAGCAAGAGCCCTGGAGCACCTTCAAGACTCACAATATTCGCGAAATCTCCTCCCCTGCCCCAAATGTTGTGAGTCTTGAAGGTGCTCCTGGACCCTGGCTGTTTTCTACAACTCCTCTCCAGTGTTCCCTCTAAGCTGAGTTAGTGTGAGCTAGCCGACAGTTTTTTAGCCTCTGGCTCACACATTTTTGTCTTCGCTCGGGGAGGACGGCTCCAGAAGAGCACACCAATGTATGCAGTCGCCAAATCGCTCGCTCACAACTTTAATGGCAGGAGCTCACAAAGTGGAATTGTTGCTCACAAGACTCCACAGCCTAGGGGGAGCATTGCTTCCAGATTACAGAATCAAGATCTTGTGGGCACTCCATGAAATTGCTGAGCGGTCGGGTTAGAACGGATAAAAGGAAGGACTTCTTCACCCGAAGAGTGATGAACACGTGGAATTCACTGCCACAGGAAGTGGCGGCGGCTACAAGCATGGACGGCTTCAAGAGGGAATTAGATAAGCATATGGAGCAGAGGGTCCATCAGTGGCTAGGTATTAGCCACAAAGCGTATAGATGGAACTCTCAATCTGGGGAAAGGGATGCTCTGTATCCTTGGTGATGGGGGGGCAAGAGTGGGAGGGCTTCTAGTGTCCTGGTCCCACTGCTGGACCTCCTGATGCCACCTGGTGTTTCTGGCCACTGTGTGACACAGAGTGTTGGACTGGATGGGCCATTGGCCTGATCCAACATGGGCTTCTCTCTTATGTTCTTATGTCTGGGGCATGTGGTACTCTGTATTGTTGGTGCTGGGGGGGGGGGCAACAGTGGGAGAGATTCTAGTGTCCTGGCTTGGCTGGTGGACCTCCTGATGGCACTTGGTATTTTTTGGCCACTGTGTGACAGAGTGTTGGACTGGATGGGCCTTTGGCATGATCCAACATTGGTGTCTCTTATGTCCCAATCGTTGGAGGGATGGTTTTCCCTCCAACGATTGGGGCCACGCCCCCAACATGCTCTACGTCGTGCGTCACTTCCTGTGACGTTCTAGCCGCACACACGCGCGTCCCTCGGTACCTCCCGGACCGAAGCAACGCTCCCCTGCCGGTGAGTCAGAACGACGTGGCAACCCTAGTCCTGGCCCCACTGGTGGACCTCCTGGTGGCACCTGGTATTTCTGGCCACTGCGTGACAGAGTGTTGGACTGGATGGGCCACTGGTCTGATCCAACATTGGCTTCTCTTTTGTTCTTATGTCTGGGGCAAGTGATGCTCTGTATTCTTGGTGCTGGGGTGGGGTGGGGGCAAAAGTGGGAGGGCTTCTAGTGTCCCGGCCTCACTGGTGGACCTCCTGAGGACACCTGGTATTTCTGGCCACTGTGTGACACAGAGTGTTGGACTGGATGGGCCTTTGGCCTGATCCAACATTGGCTTCTCCTGTGTCTTTATGTTTGGGGCAAGGGATGCTCTGTATTCTTGGTGCTTGGGGGGGGACAGCAGTGGGAGGGGGCTTCTAGTGTCCTGGCCCCACTGCTGGACCTCCTGAGGGCCCCTGGTATTTTTGGCCACTGTGTGACACAGAGTGTTGGACTGGGTGGGCCACTGGCCTGATCCAATACTGGCTTCTCTTACGTTCTTAAGTTCTGCAGTGCCCCCTGAAGGAACCTCTTCCTTTCCGGACTGGCTTTGCACCAGTTCGGCAGTCCAGCTTTGGTCTGCAGCTGGGGTTTCCAACCCCCAGGTGGCACCTGGAGACCTCCAGCTTTGACCATTGATCTTCAGGATACGGAGATCAGTTCCCCCTGGGAGAAAGTGGCGGCTTTGGCGGGTGGACGCTGTGGCATTGTGCCCCGCTGCTGAGGTCCTTCTCCTGCCTTCCGGAGGCTCCACCCCACCCCCAAATCCCCAGGCATTCCCCCACCTGGAATTGGCAACGCTATGACTGCAGCAGCCATTAGAGCCTCCCCCCAATTTGTGCCCTCCGGGGGCCAGAGAAACATTCCTGGCAGGCCGTATTTGCTGGTTTGTTTGCTTAGCATGGGGGAGGGGAGGGAGGGAAGGTACTCATTCCTTTGGGATCCTGCCCAAGGCATGTATTAGCCAGTTTGGTGTTGTGGTTAGGAGCGCAGGCTCTAATCTGGGAGGACTGGGTTTGATTCCCCTCTCCTCCTCCATGTGCAGCTGCTGGTGTGACCTTGGGCCAGTCACAAGTTCTCTCAGAGCTGTTCTCTCAAGGGCAGTTCTGGGAAGAGCTCTCTCAGCCCCGCCGACCTCCCAAGGTGTCTGTTGTGGGGAGGGGAAGGGAAAGGAGATTGTCAGCCGCTCTGAGACTCCTTTGGGTAGTGAAGGGCAGGGGTATACATCCAATCTCTTCTTCTTCTTCTTCTTCTACATGGGAGGCCTGGACAGCTCTTCTTGGGCCTGAAGGCCTTGGCCCTCTGCTGGGCAGCAACCAAATACCATGACCAATGAGCTTCACCTGTTGAATTTCTGCATGGTGGGACACAATTAGACGCACAGGTGCCCTGGCCCTGGGCAAGGCAGCAACCCTATCTGGGGCATGCATCCACCCCATTCCCTTTCCCAGCACCCCAGGTGGAGAGCCAGTTTGGTGTCGTGGTTAGGAGCGCGGACTCTAATCTGGGAGAACCAGGTTTTATTCCCCACTCCTTCACATGCAGCTGCTGGAGTGACCTTGGGCCAGTCACAAGTTCTCTCAGAGCTGTTCTCTCAAGAGCAGTCCTTGAAAGAGCTCTCTCAGCCCCGCCTCCCTCGCAGGGTGCCTGTTGTGGGGAGGGGGAGGGAAAGGAGATTGTCAGCCGCTCTGAGACTCCGAGTGAAGGGCGAGGTATAAATCTAACTCTTTTTCAGTTTGATGTGGTGGTTAGGAGCGCGGAGTCTAATCTGGGAGAACTGGGTTTGATTCCCCACTCCTCCACATGCAGCTGCTGGTGTGACCTTGGGCCAGTCACAAGTTCTCTCAGAGCTGTTCTCTCAAGGGCAGTTCTGGGAAGAGCTCTCTCAGCCCCACCTACCTCCCAAGGTGTCTGTTGTGGGGAGTGGAAGGGAAAGGAGATTGTAAGCCACTCTGAGACTCCTTCGGGTAGTGAAGGGCCAGGGGTATAAATCCAATCTCTTTTTCAGTTTGGTGTCGTGGTTAAGAGCACGGAGTCTAATCTGGGAGAACCGGGTTTGATTTCCCACTCCTCCACATGCAGCTGCTGGTGTGACCCCCTTGGGTCAGTCACAAGTTCTCTCAGAGCTGTTCTCTCAAGGGCAGTTCTCTCAGAGCTCTCTCAGCCCCACCAACCTCACAGGGTGTCTGTTGTGGGGAGAGGAAAGGAAAGGGCTTGTAAACCACTCTGAGACTCTTTTTCAAGAACAGCTCTTGTCAGAACTATGACTTGCCCAAGGTCATCCAGCAGCTGCAAGTGGAGGTGTGGGGAATCAAACCCAGTTCTCCCAGATTACAATCCAGGCACTTAACCACTACACCAAACTGGCAGGGTATAAATCCAATCTCCTCTTCTTCAGATGGGGAAGAAAAAGCACTCTGTGCATGCTCAGGCGCTCATTATGACTACATAATTTCGAAGGCTGACGTTCCCAAATTTGAAACTGCCTTTTACCTGCTGCGCAAACCCGGAGACAGGTTTCAGACAGGCTCCGGCTTCAGAACTGCTGCAGACAACAACCGTCTCCTCCCCCCCCCCCCCCCCCCCCCCACGAGAGGCTAGAGCTCCATCTGCCCTGGCCCTCCATCAACCAAGCCCGTGCCAACTGCCTGGGAGCCACCCTTTCCACACAGGAGCCATTCTGCAGGCTGGGCGTGGGCAGGGGCCTTCGCCCTAAGGAGAGGAAGACAAACACGCCGCTGGTCGCCACACCTGCCCGCCCGGCCCGGCCTCGCCCACGCGCCAGCAAACTTCAGCACTTCCTCTTCGGGCCTCCCTGGTGCCGTTCCAGTCGGGAAACCCGATCCTGTTTCCTCCTGCGTGCAGGTCGGGGGCTTGCGAGCAACTTCCTGCAAAACACCAGGCACAGGTAAGGCTGCCGGAGTTCCCTGGAGGTGAGACGGCCGTGCCAACGTTGCCCTACAGAAGGGGACAACTGGGGTACTGTGAGGGGACGGGAAGGGGGCGTGTGCTCTGCCTTCAGAGCAGGCCACACCGGTTTGTCCCAATTTTTTTAATATTCCACCTCCAAAATCTCTTCCCTCCTGCACCTGTCTGTTGTCTTCCTGAAGCCTGTTAAGGGCGTTCATTCTGGCCAGACTAAATGCTCGCCTCTTGGCACTTATGAGGGGTAGGCTCACGTGTTTACCTTATTCAGAAGGAATCTGCCCCTCTCCCTTAGATGCGATAGCACATATCCTTCTGGGGTGTCCTTTGTCTGCTAATCTCAGGAGGCGTTCTATTTTACCAGATCCAGAGGAGTGAGCCGTGTTCGTCCGTTGCTGCAAAATAGTAAAAAGCCCAGCAGCAGCTTTAGGACGGACAAACTTTATTGCAGCATAAGCTTTCGAGAAACACAGAGCTCTTCCATCAGATGGAAGAGCTCTGTGTTTCTCGAAACCTTATGCTACAATAAAGTGTGTTCGTCTTAAAGCTGCTGCTGGGCTTTTTACTATTGTTTTCTATTTCACCGTGTTTGCAAGCTCGTTCTGACGTACATGCCTATGACTTTGGCCCCGGTCACACGGGCCAGATAACGCGGGGGGGGGGGGAGGTGTGGCTGTTTGCCCCGGAGCAAAATAAAGCACGGTAGCCCGATCACACGGTCCCCCCAAGTCTTTGTGCTTAGGCTGTTAGCTGGCGGTCACAGGGCGATGCTGGAACGTGGCAAAGAAGTGGCGCGGCAAGTGTTTCACGTTTGTGCGCATGCACAGTCCCATGGAGCAGCACTGCTTTCAGTTATGTGTTTGAACGCATGCGCTTACGAAAAACGTCCAGTTTGCGACAGGATGTGGACGGCCACCAGATGCCACGGGATACTAGCGCTCCCACAATCAGACGCCCGCCCCTGCCCCGCATTTTCCAGATACTAGTGCACTTTCCAAGGTAGTTTTTTTTACTGCGCATCTTCGGCGGGACGCCACAGGTTGGCCACGGGTGCGCTACGCTTCCCAGATGTTGCAGTGTGATCATGCCCCAAAAATCCACCTGACATTCGTGTCTTTAGTGCAGCAACTTCTCCATGTGAACGGGGCCTTTGTTACCTTTTTACTTTCTGACGGGGATCCAAAAAGAACTCTAAAGGTAAAGGTAAAGGTTCCCTTGCTCGAAAGCCATCGAGTCCGACTCTAGGGTTGCGGTGCTCATCTCCGTTTCAAAGCCGAAGAGCCAGCGCTGTCCAAAGACGTTTCCGTGGTCATGTGGCTGGCATGACTAAACACCAAGGCGCACGGAACGCTGTTCCCTTCCCACCGAAGTGGTACCTATTTATCTACTTGCAATTTCTTGCTTTCAAACTGCTAAGTTGGCAGGAGCTGGAACTAGAGACGGGAGCTCACTCCGTCATGCGGCACACTTGGGTCTCGAACTGCTGAACTACTGACCTTCCACAGCCTGCAGTTCAGCGTCTTAAACACTTGAGCCACCGCAGCTCCTAAAAAGAACTGTAGAAGTTGCAAAGAACATTTTTTTTAAATTCCTTTTGTCTATTGGGTGATATGGCATTTACAGCGAATGCGTCTCTTCACTCTGGTCTGTGTACAGGGATGCTCTGTATTCTTGGTGCTTGGGGGGGTCAACAGTGGGAGGGCTTCTAGTGTCCTGGCCCCACTGGTGGACCTCCTGATGGCCCCTGGTATTTCTGCCCACTGTGTGACAGAGTGCCGGACTTCACTCCGATCCTGTAACTCTTCACTCTGATCCTGTAACAGCTGGCTGCTGGGGAAACGTGTTCTTTGGTGTTCCTTTGGACAAGGACCCACCCTTCCTCCCCCATATTTATTTGTGTCCCCTCCTGAGAAGCAGTGTTCCCTCTAAGCTGAGTGAGTGTGAGCTAGCTCGCAGTTTTTTTAGCCTCTGGCGCACACATTTTTTGTCTTCGCTCAGGAAGGAGGGCTCCAGAAGAGCAAACTCATCTATGTAGCAGCTAAGTCGCTCGCTCACAACTTTCATGCCGGTAGCTCACAAAGTAGAATTTTGGCTCACAAGACTCACCAGCTTCGAGGGAGCCTTGCTGGGAAGTCCGGATGGTTTTCCTCATCTCTGTCCCCACAACCACCTTGCCATGTTAGGCTGACAGGGGCTTGCCTGCAGCCCCCCTCCCCAAGTATAAGTGAGGCTCGCCAACTCTGAACTGGGAAATTCCTGGAGATTTGGGGGTGGAGCTTGTGAAAGGCAGGGGAGGGAGAGGGAGCGGGCTACAATGCAGTAGAGTCCATCCACCCTCCAAGGCATCCATTTTTTCCCCAGGGGAACTGATCTCTATAGTTTGGAGAGGAGTTGTGATTATGAGAGATCTCCAGATGCCACCCGGATATTGGCAACCTTGTATCCTGGCCCTGTGAGGGATGCAAAGGCGGGTCTTCTCAAAGGTGGAATTCTAACTCAGGAAGAAGGCAGCCCCCCTGTTATGTATTGAGCCTGAACTGTCCTTGCAAATGGAGTGAGCTTGGGGATGCATAACAATAGCTGGCTAGGATTGTAGAATGGACCACTTTCAATTTGGATTGCTTGCTCTTGCCAGGGAAATCCCTGGAGATTTGGCCATGGGACCAGAGGAAGATGGGGTTTGGGGTGGGACCATAGAACCCACTCTCCGAAGCTGCCGTTTGATCCAGGGGAACGGATCTATGTGGTCTGCAGATCAGTTGTAATTCTGGAAGCTCTATTGAGATATATGTCAGAGTGATAGAGGTAGCAAGCAGTTACTATAGATCAGTTTGATCTGTTTGTCAGACCTAGCTGTCATGCTAGTAATCATGTAATTACAGCCAGGTGTTCTCTAGCAGGTGTTGCTCTTTCAGGGCTTGTTAGAGTTAGTGATTACATCACCTTGTTAGAGATTGGCTGGGGTTTAGCATAATAGCTATCAGCTTAGTAAGCTGGAGGGGGACTTAGTTCTCATAGACTAAGGCACGACATGCTGTTCAATAGCCTGTAAAAATATCTGTATATATTCACCTTTATAACTATATAAACTCTCTGTGCAACTTCATAACTGGAGTTTGGCAACCCTTCTGCCAGCCATCCATAAACCAGCCTAGTACAATAGGCCACAAGGACGTCAATTAAAATAAATGACGATTAAAACGGAAATGCAAAAATGAAATGAAACTGATTTTTCTTAACTATGTCTGTTATTTTCTGCCAATCCAACACAAATCAAAGGTTAATGACATCACAGGCATAATAATTAGGTGCTTTGGGGGCTACCCTTTAGAATACCATAAACAGGCCGTTGAATTCCACCCCGGCTCTTCCCTGGCCAAATCTCTGCCCATCTCTTGTCTCAAAAACAAGCCTAGCTCACCACCTAGTGGTGCGTAATGCTAAAAGAGCTGGAACTTCTGGCTGCCAGACAACCTTAGGATCTCTTGGCTATACTACACACAAATTATTATTTATTTATTTATTTATTATT
>NW_015159819.1:21357-21931 GCF_001447785.1 Gekko japonicus
GCGCGGTCCCCCCCCAATAGCTAGCAATCCAAAACAGTCCAGTGGCTCCTTTAAGACCAAGTTTTATTCAGGAACAAGCTCTCCCTCCTCTGCGAGGGCAGAACTGCACATCCCCCCCCCATAGCTCGCAACCCAGAACAGTCCAGTGGCGCCTGAGCGGTGGGTGTTGCCTTCTGACACACTTCCGGTGATGCCACGGGGTGTGGCATATGCAAATGAGTTTTGCTAATGAGTTACGATATATTAAAGCGCTAGCAGTTGACTTATGACATGATAATTATTACGACATATAGTAGCTATTAATTAATTCTTGTCCATCCAACCAGCACTTCTTTAGTTGAATGGCAGCCACACAGGCTGGAAAAGACCTGGAGATATTTTTTTTTTGGGGGGGGGGGGGGGGGGGACAGTGCCGTAGAGCTCGCTCTCCAAAGCTTCCATTTTCTTCAGGGGAACCTGGTTTCTACTGTCTGGAGATCAGTGGTTCAAAGCAGGAGATCTCCAGGCCCCACCTGGACCATGGCAACCCTTCGACACAGCCCTCCATGTATGCCCACAATTTGGAGGCAGGAAG
>NW_015159819.1:22232-90941 GCF_001447785.1 Gekko japonicus
GACAGGGACCTCCGGGGGGGGGGGACAGTGCCGTAGAGCTCGCTCTCCAAAGCTTCCATTTTCTTCAGGGGAACCTGGTTTCTACTGTCTGGAGATCAGTGGTTCAAAGCAGGAGATCTCCAGGCCCCACCTGGACCATGGCAACCCTTCGACACAGCCCTCCATGTATGCCCACAATTTGGAGGCAGGAAGGGATACCTCCGGCTCTTTGGAGTTTACGGCTGAGGATGTGCCTTCTGCAAAACAGGATTCTGGCCTCAGGGGGCTCACAGGAGAGGGAAACAGGGGACATTTGGAGGAGGCTAGGCCCCTTCATATGGAGTGGTCCAGGCCAAGGCTCCCTCTAAGCTGTGGGGTCTTGTGAGCCAAAATTCTGCTTTGTGAGCTGCTGGCATTAGAGTTGTGAGCGAGAAATCTGGCTACTGCATGAATCAGTTTGCTCTGGAGCCATTCCTTCCTGAGCTAAGAAGAAGAGGAGAAGAGAAGAGAAGAAGATTGGATTTTATACCCCATGGCCCTTCACTACCCGAAGGTGTCTCAGAGCGGCTTACAAACTCCTTTCCCTCCCCCTCCCCACAACAGACACCCTGCGAGATAGGAGGGGCTGAGAGAGGTCTTTGACAGAAACGGCTCTTTTTCAAGAACAGCTCTGAGAGAACTACGGCTTGCCCAAGGTCATCCAGCAGGTGCAAGTGGAGGAGTGGGGAATCAAACCCAGTTCTCCCAGATTAGAGTCTGGGCACTTAGCCACTACACCAAACTGGCTCTCCTTTGAGCCTTGAACCAAAAATATGTGAGCCGGAGGCCAAAAAACTGTGAGCTAGCTCACACTAACTCCACTTAAAGGGAACACTGGTCCAGGCAAGCGAACAATTGCATGGTAATCAAGCAACTTCAGACATCCCTGAACGATGCTGCTTCTTTGATGGATGTCATCGTGGCTTCAGGCTTGGTTTGCTGACGGAGACGGCCTTGGTTGCTCTGGTGATCGTCTCCCACTTACAAAGAGGCAAACGGGACTCACTGCCGTCCTTGAGCCTGTTGAGAGCATCCGGGGGAACTATCGGTGAGGTGTCCGCAGGTCACCTGTCACCTTTGTCTGGTCAGTCCGAAAGAGCTTTTCCCCAGGATTAGAATTTTCAGCTCCTGAGGACCTGTTTCAAAAGCAGTGGCTGTTTCCTCTGGAGGTACCAGATTTACAGGAAGAGGGACATGAGTGCGATTGAGGACGATTCTGCATGGAGTGTGGAGGCTACCATAAAGCCCGATGATCAAAGGAAGCGAAAGCGGCATGCAATGCAGAGGGGAAGTTCTGTTCCCACATGGGTTTAGTAAAACAACGGAGGGAAAAGCCAATGCAGAATCAGCCTGAAGTCTAGTAGCACTCTAAACACCCACCGGATTTCCAAGGAATAAGCCTTTTGAGAGTCAAAGTTCCCTTCGTCATATACCCTGTGCATCTTTGACTCTCCAAAGCGGATACCCCCGAAATCTTGTTGGTCTTTGAGGTGGCACCGGATTTGAATCAGTCTGCTCACCTGAAAATGGAGACGAGGATCTTGCATTGCCACCGTTAGCAAAAGAAGCCCACCAGATCCACCTCGAGGCCCTGAAGCCTCTCACCCATTTGATTTTGCAGCAGTGTCCTCCAGGGCTCTTTTTGTAGAAAAAGCCCAGCAGGAACTCATTAGCATAATAGGCCACACCCAACAGCAGGAACTCATTAGCCTATTGGGCCACACCCTTGACAGCATAGCTCATTAGCACATTAGGCCGCACCCCCATGTTACCAGAAGTGTGCTTGTTCCAGCCACACCCACCTTTTGCTTGTTATCCTGTTTACCTTGTCTGTTGTCAAAATCCAGGGCTTTTTTTGTAGCAGGAACTCCTTTGCATGTTAGGCCACATACCCCTAATGTAGCCAATCCTAATGAGTTTCTGCTGTTGGGTGTGGCCTGTTATGTTAATGAGTTCCTGTTAGGTGTGGCCTGTTATGTTAATGAGTTCCTCCTGGGCGTGGCCAACTTGGGAGCCAGCCGGAACTCCGTTCCTGTGCGTTCCTGCCCAAAAATAGCCCTGGACTGTCTTCGATGAAACATCCCCACTACGAAGTGGGGTGTCGCCGTTCTGACCGCGATGACACCCAGGCTCTATATCGAAAGCCCCCAGAAGCAGCCATCTCCATCCTAAACCAAGAACTGGAGGCCACGGTCAAGCAAGTGAGGAGGGCCACGGTGGACCCAGGCAAGGCAGAGGCGATGCTCCTTAAGAAAGCCAGACGATGGGTTCTGGCCACTGTGTGACAGAGAGTGTTGGGTTGGATGGGCCATTGGCCGCCCTGATCCAACATGAGTTCTCTAAGGTTCTTACAGATGGAACACTCTGTCTGGGACGGTGATGCTCTGTATCTTTGGGGCTTGAGGGGGGCAACAGTGGGAGGGCTTCTGGAGTTTTGGGCCCATTGGTAGACCTTTGAGTAGTGAAGGGCAGGGTATAAATCCAGTCTCTTCTTCTTCTGGTAGACCTCCTGATGGCACCTGGGTTTTGTCCACTGTGTGACACGGGGAGCAAGAGTGGGAGGGCTTCTGGAGTTCTGGCCCCTCTGGTGGGACCTCCTGATGGTCCCTGGTATTATTGACCATTGTGTGACACGGAGTGTTGGACTGGATGGGTCATTGGCCTGATCCAACATGGCTTTTCTTATGTACTTATGTCTGGGGCAGTGATGCTCTGCATTCTTGGTGTTTGGGGGGGCAAGAGTGGGAGGGCTTCTGGAGTTCTGGCCCCGCTGGTGGGACCTCCTGATGGCACCTGGGTTTTGTCCACTGTGTGACACAGAGTGTTGGACTGGATGGGCCTTTGGCCTGATCCAAAACAGCTTCTTTTATGCTCTTATGTCTGGGGCAAGTGATTCTCTGTCTTCTTGGTGCTTGGGGGGGGGAGTGGGAGGGCTGCGGTAGTTCTGGCCCCCCTGGTGGACCTCCTGATGGCACCTGGGTTTTGGCCACCGGGTGACACAGAGTGTTGGACCAGATGGGCCTTTGGCCTGATCCAACATGGCTTCTCTTATATTCTTATGATGGTCTAGATGTTGTTGATCTGCTAGTTTTAGATGACATGGAGCAGGTAAAGAGTTCTATTGGAGAAGCTGTATGGCCTTGGTTTTGGGGTGCCCTCTTTCCTCTACACCTAGTGCCAAGAACAAATTTAGAGTCCAGTGGCACCTTTAAGACCAACAAAGTTTTATTCAAGGTATGAGAACATAAGACAAGCCACCATTGGATCAGGCCAGTGGCTCCTCCAGTCCAACACTCTGTGTCACACAGTGGCCAAAAACACCAGGGGCCATCAGGAGGTCCAGCAGTGGGGCCAGGATACTAGAAGCCCTCCCACTCTTGCCCCGCCCCCAAGCACCAAGAACACAGAGCATCCCTTGCCCCAGACCGAGAGTTCCTATCTGAGCTTTCATGTGCATGCACACTTTTTCAAATACACTGGGACGGTAGGCAATGTTCCCTCTAAGCTGTGAAGACTTGTGAGCAAAAATTCTACCATGTGAGCTACTGGCATTAAAGTTGTGAGCGAGCGATTTGGCTGCTGCGTAAATCAATTTGCTCTGGAGCCCTCCTTCCCAAGTGACGGCAAAACGGTGTGAGCTGGAGGATAAAAAACTGTGAGCTCGCTCACACTCACTCAGCTTAGAGGGAACACTGATGGTAAGGTTCAAACTTATAGACAGGTGGTTGAACAGCAGATTAACATGTAACATGATGCAGATGTGCAAAGACAATACTTGATAACAAGCTAAGGTTATATAAGTTAAATCGAAAGTTATAAGGTTGACAGTTGCAAAGCGGCACACATGTCAAAATAGCAGATAAATGTGTAAAGGTATATTTTCTGATTTTAATGGTGGGAAGTAAACTGTTCAGCCCTTGTCTGTAAGTCTGAACCTTACCTACCATTCCAATGTATTTGACAAAGTGTGCCTTGCTCACGGAAGCTCGTACCTTGAATAAACCTTTGTCGGTCTTAAAGGTGCCGCTGGACTCTAAATTCGTTCTACTGCTTTAGGCCAACATGGCTGACCCACCTGGATCTACCTAGTGCCAAGGTTACGCCTAGAGATGTGAAGGCCCGAAAAAAACCGGAAAAATTCTGGGGGGAAATTGTCCCCCCCCCCCGTTTTTTTCCTGAAGCCTTTTTTTTTTTTTTTTTTTCCGAAAAATTGGAAAAATTGAAAAAAGAAAAGAAAAGGGGAAAAATTGATTACGGAACATTTTATTTTAACATGATGAATAAAATATTTTAAGACAAGGTGTTCAAATATTGTCCAAATCATTTTTAAAAAATAGGTATGGTATCAGATTGATCTAATTTCTGTGCACTGAGGACAAGCAAGTCCTCTGTTACAAACTGAACTCTCCAATGCAAGAAGAAGATGCATTTCTTCCTTTAGGAGGTGCTATTGTCACAAGAAAAGAAAAAGGCTTCAGTTTTGTTTTTGCTTGCGGGTGGGTATTCTGTTTGTAATAATTGTTTGGATACGCTATATTTTTAATATGCTAGTTGTGATCATTTCATGCCAAGTAAAAATGTCCATAGTCATATTTTATGTTCCTAAAGTAACAGAATGACTTTCAATCTGGAAAAGAAAAAAGAAGTGAAAATTTCCGTTTACCCCCGGAAAAAACTCCCAGGTTTTTTCCCGAGCTTCAAAATTTCCGGAAATTTTACATCTTTAGTTACTTTCAATCTAGTTACTTCCAATTACTTTCAATCTGGAAAAGAAAAATAAGTGCTAAGGTGGCTTTTTCCCCCCCAGTTTTTCTGAAAATTTCCATTTTCCCCCGGAAAAAACTCCCAGGTTTTTTTCCGAGCTTCAAAATTTCTGGAAATTTTGCATCTCTAGTTACGCCGCCTTCTGAGATCAGGCAATCTTTCCCCACTGATCCACGCCACACGAACCTCATGACGAGACCTGGTCCTCCCCAAATAACACTCTCTCCAGGCTCTGTCCCCCCGATCTCCAGGAATTTCTCAACCCAGACTTGGCAACCTCATTTCCTGGGCCAGCCAAGGAGCAGAGCGAAGGCCTGGAGCCATGCCGGTGGTGTTGCCAGCTCTGGGTTGGGAGATTCCTGGAGATTTGGGGGGGGCAGAACCTGGGGAGGCAGGGTTTTGAAGAGGACGGACCTCAGCGGGGTATAATGCCACAGGGCCTCCCCTCTCCAAAACTGCCAGCGTTTCATCTGCCATCCAGCCCCGTATGGAGAACATCCAAGCTAGATCAGCCCCCGCCCCATACCTGTAATTGAGGGCTGGGTGCTTTGTGTCGGAGGCTGCGATTTCTGGGGGTCTTTTGGGCACCACATTTTAGGAAGGATGTTGACAAGCTCGAGCATGTCCAGAAGAGGGCAACCAGGATGGTGAGAGGGTTGGAATCCAAGGTTTAGGAGGAAAGGCTGAAAGAGTTGGGTCTGTTTAGCCTGGGAAAGAGAAGACTTAGAGGGGACATGATTGCAGGCTTCAAGTATCTGAAGGGCTGTCATA
This sequence comes from Gekko japonicus, assembly GCF_001447785.1. Lineage (NCBI taxonomy): Eukaryota > Metazoa > Chordata > Lepidosauria > Squamata > Gekkonidae > Gekko > Gekko japonicus. The sequence goes on from NW_015159819.1 coordinate 27,786, forward strand.
TAGAAGATGAAGCAGGTCTATTCTCTCTTGCTCCGGAATGCAAGACTAGATCTAATGGGTGGAAATGACAAGGGAGTCGATACCGGCTAAACATCAGGAGAAACTTCCTAACTGTCAGAGTAGTTGAGCAGTGGAACAGACTGCCTCGGGAGGTGGTGGGTGCTCCTTCACTGGATGTTTTCAAGGGGAGGCTGGACGACCCTCTTTCGGGTATGTTGTAGGGCTCTCTTTCGGCTATGCTCCTGCAGAGTGCAGGGGGTTGGACTAGATGACCTGCAAGGTCCCTTCCAACTCTAACATTCTATGACTCTATGATTCCCTGAAAGACGCCACTGGCCGCCGCCTCCTCCGTAGGGCTGATTTGCCAAGCGCCGGGACGTCCTGTCCACCGACCATTAGCTAATGGGGCAGAGTGCCGCTTCACATCCACTCTGCACAATATTGTTAAGTGTTCCCCCCCCTCAGGGATGGAGGGGGGGGTCCCCGCCTCTGCCAGGAGAAGCCGCAGGCAGAGGTCGGCATGACTTTGCGGGCCATGCGCCGTGCCAAGATGTGCTCTGTTTTTCCAGGGAGCGCATAATCCCTTCCCGAAGGTGAAGAAGCCCTCGGCAGGCAGGGATGAAGGGGGGAGGGTCTATTTAGGAGAGGCTCAGAATAGGGTTGCCAACCTCCAGGCGGGGGCTGGACGCCTGGAACGACAACTGATCTCCAGGCGGCAGAGATTGGCTCCCCTGGAGAAAATGGCTGCTATGGAAGGCGGACTCTAGGGCATGGTACCCCACTGAGGTCCCGCCCTCCCCAAACCCCGTCCTCCCCGGGCTCCAACCTCTAAATCTCCTGGAATTTCTCAACCTAGACCTGGCAGTCCTATGGGAGAGGGAACTGCGATCAAGGAAATTCCCCCCTCCCTCCTGGGCAGTATGGTATCATTTGAACCCATAGGTCTCAAAATACAAGGCAGCCCCCTGGTGGTGGGGGGGGGGGGAAAGACAGACTGCCAGCCCAGTGTTATGTACTCGGACCGCCACCAGGGGTCCGCGGCTAAAGCAGGCGCTTGGTCCCCAAACACAAAGGGGACCTCGGATCCTAGTCCACCTACAGTCCACCAATAGCACCCTTGGCGGGAGATTCAAACCCTCCAATCGGGAAAGAGGTGTGCCGGGTGGAGTGTATATCATTTGCCTTGCAGGGCCGTTTCCCCATGTCTGGTGTGAAGTACGATAAACGCGTCTGAACGCATGTCGTAGTCCGAGTTCTCCATGCGTCGAACCCAGTACTTTTCACCCAGTTTGGGGCACCACAACTGAAGAAGGATCTAGACAAGCCGGGATGTGTCCCGAGGAGGGCGACGAAGACGGCGAGGGGACTCTGGAGACCAAGTCCTGTGAGGAAAGGTTGAAGGAGATGGGTGTGTTTAGCCTGGAGAGGAGACGACTGAGAGGTGATAGGATAGCCGTCTTCAAGCACTTGAAGGGCTGTCCTATAGAGGATGGTGCGGAGTTGTTTTCTGTTGCCCCAGAAGGTCGGACCAGAACCAACGGGTTGAAATGAAATCAGAAGAGTTTCCGGCGAAACGTTAGGAGGAAGTTCCTGACAGTTAAGAGCGGTTCCTCAGTGGAACAGGTTTCCTCGGGACGTGGTGGGCTCTCCTCCGTTGGAGGTTTTTAAGCAGAGGCCAGATGGCCACCTGACAGCGATGCGGATTCTGTGAACTTGGGCAGATCATGAGAAGGGAGGGCAGGAAGGGTTGCCTCAAGGCTTAGTTCTCGTGGCCCTTTCTGACATGCCCAGGGAAATCAGGAAGCAATTTTTCTCCAGGCCAGTTTGGTTGGAGATCCTGGAGGTTTTTTGTCATCTTCTGGGCATGGAGCAGGAGTCACTGGGAGTGTGGAGGGGGAGGCGTTTGTGAATTCCCTGCATTGTGCATGGGGTTGGACTAGATGACCCTGGAGGTCCCTTCCAACTCTATGATTCTATGAGGGAAATTGCAAGGAAATACAATAATGAAGGGAAGGCAGCTATTGGGGGATGGGGGACGCAAAGCTCAGTTCTCAGGCATATTTTTATAGCAAGGGCTCTGCTATGGAATATGTGAAAAAAAAAATATTAGTGAGCCTGGTTGTGCCTCTGAGCATGTACAGAGAGTTTGCTCATTATATAGACCGAGTGTAGCACATAGCTCCTCAGGGCTAGACCAACCGGACTGTTCAAGGTCAAATAGAGAGCCAGTGAGGTGGGTGTAGCGGTTAAGAGCATTGGACAAGTATCTAGGAGACACGGGTTCGAATATCTGCTCATGCCATGGAAGCATACACTCTCGGGCTGGCCTACCTCACAGGGTGGTTGTGATGATAAAATGCAGGAGAGGAGAAGGATGTAAACTGCTTTGGGTCATCATTGGTGGAAAAGGCAGGAGATATAAATATATAAAGGAAGCAAAACTCTGTGTGTGTGTGTAAAGTAAGCAAAAGAAAATACCAGCGACCCAAAGAATACTATTCAGCCACAGAGAAGACTAGCTTGACACCATTCGAAACAATGATGTTAACCTTTTGTGCCACTCGCACTCAGCGTCAAGGCGGTCAGAATGTCGGAGGCCGGAATCGACCCTGAGTTCCAAACCGTGGATATGCAGGAGGAGCCCGAGGAGACGGGCAGAGAGAAATCCAATGCTGGGAACGCGGAAGGAACCCCACCAGACGCAGCTGCGGCCTCAACTCCCAAGGGGTCTCTCTACCCACGGCCTCGTGCTGACCAACACGACGTGAGGAGGTATTTTGTCACCAGGGTAAGTCAATAAAATGGAGCGGGGTGGACGGGACCAGTTGAGTTTGCAAAGGGGGATCTGGGGGGGGGGATGCAACTGGGCCGCTCGGCTGGCTTCGGCCTAGCACGTAGGCATTGCCAGGTCTGGGTTGGAAAATACTTGGAGACTTTGGGCGTGGATCCAGGAAAGGGCAGGGTTTGAGGAGGGGCCCCAGCACAGCACCAGGCCACAGAGTCCACCCTTCAAAGCAGCCATTGTCTCCCGGGGAGCTGATCTCTGTCAGCTGGAGATGGGTTGTAAAAGTGGGAGATCTCCAGGCCCCGCCTGGAGGGTGGCAGCCCTACTAGCGTGGTCTCCAGGTTGATTTGTCCCAGAAGCGCCGATACCTGTGCACTCCCCACACGTCTCTTGTATGCAGGGCTTTTTAAAGCCTGATCTTGTCCGATCTCGGAAGCTAAGCAGGGTCGGCCCTGGTTAGTACTTGGATGGGAGACCCCCCAAGAAGTCCAGAGTCACTATTGTTGTACGCACCGCTTGTGAAACACTTTGTACTCTGCCACTGACTAACAGTCTAACTTAGTAGGTGCTCTTAACACTTCCATGGGGCACACGTCAAGTGCTTTTGATGATTCTAATCGCAGTAACTGAAATCAATCATGAACATATATTCAGATATTCACTTTGGTTCACTGCTTAAATGCATTCTGGGTAAAATACGGCTTGTGGCCTTGCTCGTTCTTGCCAACTACAACTGTGCACATTCCTGATGTCATTTAGCCTACGTTAGATGAAGAACACACACCACTATGTGCCCGTATCTGCTACATTAGATACTTTTAGAATTTCATAGCCTGGGAAGAAGAAGGCCCATTGTTCAACTGAAGGAGGTATATGTTTGCCTGAGAAAATCCAACCCGCAGGTTGGAGCCCAATCAGAATGGTGTGACGGATATATGACAAAGTTTGATGGAACTGATAATTACGATTTATTTCTAACTGTCATGGGGGGTATAAAAGTTTATGTCTCCCATTGTAACCTTAGGGAAGAGCTGTGGGTACCTGAGGATTCAAAACCTTGTCGTGCCTGTATTTTCCCTCCTTTATTAATAACGTTTTTTTTAGCCTGGATTCTCCTCTACAAGACTGCCCAGTGCTTTCTCAAGTCTCCTAGTGCCCCACTGCTGGACCTCCTGATGGTCCCTGGTATTTTTGACCAGTGTGTCACACAGAGTGTTGGACTGGCTGGGCCATTGGTCTGATCCAACACGGGCTTCTCTCGTGTTCTTATGTTCTTATAAATAACTCTGAGGTAAAACCAGTGCATGCCCAGACTTTAGTTCTTACGTTTCAGGCTGATGAGAGTTTCTTAAGTTATTCAGAGTTACTTAACATCTTTACGTTGAGAGCCTTTTGCTCCGGTGTTTCCCAAACACTCGAGCATGCTTTCTTTGAGCATTCTTTGACTCTTTGGGTTTCAAGAACGCTGGTGCCGTCTTTTCAGTACCCTAACCCCCTCATCTTGAAGCCCCAGTACTTGACTTGAGTTGTTAACTGACTCTTACGGTCTCCAAAGGCAGTTTCGAACCACACCAGACCAGGAATCTCTGCACTGCACTGTCAAGGACGGGCGAGTGGGCGTCAACATGGCAAATGGGGTTCAATGTGGCCAAGTGCAAGGTGATGCACATTGGAGCCAAAAATCCTAAATATAAATACACATTGATGGGGTCTGAACTGGCAGAGACTGAGCAAGAGAGAGATCTTGGAGTTGTAGTGGATAACTCACTGAAAATGTCGAGACAGTGTGTGACTGCAATAAAGAAGGCCAATGCTATGCTGGGGATTATTAGGAAGGGTATTGAAAACAGATCAGCCAATATCATAATGCCCCTATATAAATCAATGGTAAGACCTCATTTGGAATACTGTGTGCAATTCTGGTCACCACACCTTAAAAAGGATATTATAGCTTTGGAAAAAGTGCAGAAAAGGGCAACTCGAATGATAAAAGGGTTGGAACACTTTCCCTATGAGGAAAGGTTAAAGCGCTTAGGGCTCTTTAGCTTGGAGAAAAGACGACTGAGGGGTGACATGATCGAGGTTTATAAGATTATGCATGGGAAAGAGCAGGTAAAGAAAGAGGTACTTTTCTCCCTTTCTCACAATACAAGAACTCGTGGGCACTCCATGAAACTGCAGAGCGGTCGGGTTAGAACGGATAAAAGGAAGTACTTCTTCACCCAAAGAGTGATTAACACATGGAATTCACTGCCACAGGAAGTGGTGGGTGCTACAAGCATGGACGGCTTCAAAAGGGAATTAGATAAGCATATGGAGCAGAGGTCCATCAGTGGCTATTAGCCACAAGGTATAGATAGGGGCTCTGGGGCAAGTGATGCTCTGTCTTCTTGGTGCTTGGGGGGGTCAACAGTGGGAGGGCTTCTAATGTCCTGGCCCCACTGCTGGACCTCCTGATGGCACTGGTATTTCTGGCCACTGTGTGACACAGAGTGTTGGACGATGGGCCTTTGGCCTGATCCAACATTGGCGTCTCTTATGTTCTTATGTTCACTCTTCAGAGCTATCACTCTAACTGGGTAGGGAAATTCTCCTCTCACTAGAAGAGCGATCCCCTTTCTTTGGCCCGAATGGGAGTCTTCTCCTGCTGCCCAAACTTCCTTGCCAACTTTCCCCCAGTTCTCCTGTCTGTATTAAACTGTTCTCAGTCAAGGCGGAAATCCGACTGCCTGTCTCCTCCTCAGTAGGTGGCTCTACAGTCTTTCTGGGCTCAGCTGGAGCAGCCTGTCACTCAAGGCTCTCTGCTTCTGTGAAGGATTAACCCCTCACAGTCCTCCAGCTGTTTGTACAGCGCTTCTAAGCTTTTAAAAAGCACGGTCCTTGCAAAGCGTTTCAAATCAGCTCCCCTTCGGATTACTTATTCTGCTGGCCAGGCTCGAAAGCCAAGTGATCGGAAATTGGGATTCTGACACTGGAGGACATGGATAGACTCTGCTTCCCACATGCTGGACCCAAACAAGAGGTGATGCCCAGTCTCCAAAAGGAAGGGTTTTTTCAAGGGCATTTTCTTGGCTGTAGCTGGGGACAGAGTGATGGATGGAGGATGTACACTTTGCTTCATCCGTCATAGGCAATTCTTATGTTCGTTAATTAAATGCGGGCCTCTCCGGCCATTTCTGGCTCCTTCCCGCTGTTCTGGAACATGAGACTGTCCTTACAAGCAGACTGTACTTATCGGAGAGGCAGGGACTTGTGGGGCTGGGGGTCTTGTATAGGGAGCCAGTTTGGGGGTAATGGTTAAGAGTGCGGACTGCGGACTCTAAGCTGGGAGAACCGGGTTTGATTCCCCACTCCTTCACATGCAGCTGCTGGAGTGACCTTGGGCAAGCCACAGTTCTCTCAGAGCTGTTCTCTCAGGAGCAGTTCCGGAAAGAGCTCTCTCAGCCCCGCCTACCTCCCAGGGTGTCTGTTGTGGGGAGGGGAAGGGAAGGAGATTGTCAGCTGCTCTGAGACTCTGAGTGAAGGGCGGGGTATAAATCCTACTACTACTACTACTCCTTCTCCTCCTCTTCCTCTTCTTTCCCAGTCTGCCATCTCGGTCACAAATTCCTGATAAAGGGCTGGTTCCAGTACAAAGTAAACTAAAACTAGTGGATGGGTAACAGCTGTGGCAGGGTAGGAGCAAGGTTGGCATCTCCAGGTTGTAGAGCTGGCAACTGCCAGGTGGGGCCAGGTAGGGTTGCCAAGTCTGAATTGAGAAATTCCTGGGGATTTAGGGGCGGAACATGGTTAGAGTTGGATTTGGAGAGGGAAGAGACCTCGACAAAGGTATGATTTGCCTAGAGTTCATGGTGGGCTTAGAGTTCACCCCCCCCCAAAGCTGCCGGTTCCTCTAGGGCAAGTGATCTCTGTGATCAGGAGACCAGTTGGAATTCTGGGAGATGAGAACATAAGAGAAGCCATGTTGGATCAGGCCAATGGCACGTCCCAGTCCAACACATCCAGTAGCACTCACACTGAGTGGCCAAAACCCAAAGGCCACCAGGAGGTCCACTAGAGCCAGTTTGGTGTAGGAGTTATAAATCTCTTCTTCTTCTTCTTCTTCTTCTTCTTCTTCTTCTTCTTCTTCTTCTTCTTCTTCTTCTTCTTCTTCTTCTTCTTCTTCTTCTTCTTCTTCTTCGTCTTCTTCTTCTTCTTCTTCTTCTTCGTCTTCTTCTTCGTCTTCTTCTTCTTTGTCTTCCTCTTCCTCTTCTTTGGAGATGCTGGGGATTGAACCTGGGACTTTCTTCATGCCAAGTAGATGCTCTTATCACTGAGCCACAGCCCCTTGTTTAACTCTTAAGCTGCTGGAAACACAGGAGGAGGTGACAAGTATAGCTTGCTGCCTGTCAGTTAACACGTTTAATTGCTGGATTGCACAATGGAATTCTCTTCTTCGTCTTCTTCGTCTTCGTCTTCTTCTTCGTCTTCTTCTTCGTCTTCTTTGTCTTCGTCTTCGTCTTCTTCGTCTTCTTCTTCCAGTGCCATAGAGTCCACCCTCCAAAGCAGCCGTTTTCTCCATGGCAACTGATCTCTGTCACCTGGACATCATTTGTAATTCCAAGAGATCGCCAGGCCCTACCTGAGAGCCAGTTTGGTGCAGTGGTTAAGCGCGTGGACTCTAATCTGGGAGAACCGGGTTTGATTCCCCACTCCCCCCACCCACCTGCAGCTGCTGGATGACCTTGGGCAAGCCACAGTTCTGTCAGAGCTGTTCTCTCAGGGGCAGTTCTCTCAGAGCTCTCTCAGCCCCGCCTACCTCACAGGGTGTCTGTTGTGGGGAGGGGAAGGGAAAGGAGTTTGTAAGCCCCTCTGAGACTCTGAGTGAAGGGCATGGGGTATAAATCCTTCTCTTCTTCTTCTCTACCTGGAGTCTCACAACCCTAAGAGTGTGCGGTTTGGCCACGTGTGGAACATTGGACTGGGACTGGTGACCAGGAATTGTGTGGGGAAGATTCAGCTGCTGAATGACAAAACATGGGCCCAGAAGGTGGTGCGCTGTCACACAGTGTTCAAATGTCGTTGTCTCACATCCCCCTTTTTCATTTATTCAGCCAGGAGCTTTTGACCAAGCTGTGGAGGACTTGAAGGCCCACGTGGTGGAGACCATGGGAGAAACCGCTCACAGCTTCTGGCTTCTCACAGAGTAAGTCCCAGTGTGTGTGTGTGGGGGGGGGAGGGCGATTCTTACACTTTCCCCCTAGAACAGCCTTGAGAACTTCTGTTCCCTCCATTTTGCCCACCACCTTGTCTGAACGTTGGTGGCGCGGCAGTAGAAGTCGATGGCCCAGTGGTCTCCAGCTTCCTGCTTGATCGTTGGCCGTCTCCCTCTCCCATGGGCACTGCTGACCAGATGGCCAGTTTGGAAACCTTGACATTCTTGCATGGGTTCAGGGTTCAGGTGGGCAGCCATTAGAGTTGCCAACCTCCAGGTGCTGGCTGGAGATCTCCTGGAATTGCGACTGATCTCCAGGTAAGAGACCCTCACTGGTCTGATCCAGCAGGGCTCTTATGAAGTTCTCATGAAGGCCTCGGCCTCTCTGCCCTGTTGTTGGCTCTGCAGCGGAACTGGCTGGCCGCTGTGTTAGACGGGATGCTGGTCTAGATGGACCCTCACTGGTCTGATCCAGCAGGGCTCTTATGAAGTTCTCATGAATGCCTCGGCCTCTCTGTCCTGTTGTTGGCCCTCCAGAGGGTCGGGTTGGCCACTGTGTTAGACGGGATGCTGGTCTAGATGGACCCCTGGTCTGATCCAGCAAGGCTGTTCTGATGTTTTTATGATATAGCCTGATCTCGTCAGATCTCAGAAGCCAAGCAGGGCCAGTACTTGGACGGGAGAGCACCAAGGGAGGCGATGGCCCAACACCTCTGCTTCTCACTTGCTTTGGAAGCCCCTTGGCTGGGGTCACTCTACAGAGAGGAGGCGGCTGAGTGGGGTCCACAGAACATTGAACCACTCAGGTCTCTTGAAGCCCAGCGGAGCTCCGGGTTGGTGTGTAGATGCTGTTTTGGCGTTCTTCTCTCCCTCGTCCCGGGGGTTTGGCTGTGCCATTGCTTTGGGGGCTTCAAAGGTTGCCATCGCTGAGCTGGGAAGTTCCTAGAGGTTTGGGGGTGGGACCCGGGGAGGGCAGGGTTTGGGAAGGGGAGGGCTCTCAGCCGGGTAAAACGCGAGAGACTAGAGTCTACCCTCTAAAGCAGTTGTTTTCTCCCGGAGAAAGGGCTGCAAGAACCAAGCACTGAGGCAACCTGCCCTCCTTCTCACGATCTGCCTAAGTTCACAGAATCAGCATTGCTGCCAGATGACTCGTTGCTAGATCCAGATCGGGAAACGTCTGGATATTTTTTTGGGGGGGTGAGGTGAACCTAGAAAGGACAGGATCCTCATTGGGGTACAATGCCATAGAGTCCACTCTCCAAAGTATCAATTTTATCCAGTGTTATGTATTGAGCCTAAGCCTTTCTTCTGACTGTACCTAGAACGGGTTGAGCTTGCTTCACTAGAACAATAGCTCGCCTGGATCCAGGAACTAACCAATAGATAAGCGGTGTAATGTAAATAGCCTATCACTGGGAGTGTGTGTGTGTTGGGTGTGGTGTTTGCAGGCTTTATAAGCAGGGCTCCAGCCCTGCTAGCTTGTCTGGTAGTTTGCTGAAATCACATTATTGAACCTGACCTGATCACTGCGATGCGTCTAGAGCCCAGTATTTAACTCAGGGAAACTGATCTCTAGTCTGGAGATGAGCTGGCATTCCAGGGGATCCCCAGGTCCCACCTGGAGGCTGGCATCCCTATGATCCAAGCACTAACCAGGGCTGACCCTGCGTCACTTCTGAGAGCTGACGAATCGGGGCGAGCGAGCCTGCGATCATGCTGGTCAGAGCAAAAGACATATGGAGGTGGTTTGCCATTGCCTGCCTCTGCGTCACAAACCTGTGGCTCCTGAGCAATGCTCCCTCTAAGCTGTGGAGTCTTGTGAGCAAAAATTCTACTTTGTGAGCTCCTGGCATTAAAGTTGTGAGCGAGCCATTTGGCTGCTGCATCAGTTAGTTTGCTCTGGAGCCATCCCTCCTGAGCTAAGGCAAAAATGTGTGAGCCGGAGGCTAAAAAACTGTGCGCTAGCTCACACTAACTCAGCTTAGAAGGAACACTGTATCCTGGGTGGTCTCCCATCTAAACACTAACCGGGGCCGACCCTGCTTAGCTTCCTGGACCTGAGAGGATCTCCCTTACCATTTCACCGTGAACTCTCAGTACTGCCATCTAGTGGCCACAAAGCAAACTCCTTGGTAGAAATTCAGGCAGGTGATTTTGCTACAGCCGTGCAGATAACTGGGATTTGGGTAGGATGAATGCTTAGGGGGTGGCGCCCATTTAGACCGTGTGCATGAGGGAGCAACGTGTGGGCTGCTTCCACGCTCCCAATGCTCCCCTTCCCGGCTACTTCCTTCCCTCTCATCCACACCGGCTTATATGCACATGGTGAGCTTGAAAGGTACTCCCCACCAGGGGTCATTTCCTGCGGGAGTGCACAGGAGCGGAGCTCTGGCAGTAAAGAGCCCAGCCTCCTCCTCCAAACATCCAGGAATTTCCCAAACCAGTTTTGGCAATCATAGGTGCCAGGGACAGGAGTATTCTGGTACAAAGCAGGTGCTCTCCACCTGAGCTGGGAATTACTTATGCCAACCCTGTCCCTCCTACCTTGCTTTGGAAAAATGAGGAAAGGGGCCATGGCTTAGTGGAAGAGCCTCTGCCTGGCATGCAGAAGGTCCCGGGTTCAATCCCCAGCATCTCCAGTTAAAAACGACCAGGCAGTAAGTGATGGGAAAGACCTCAGCCTGAGACCCCGGAGAGCTGCAAAGACGGGCCGTGGCTCAGTGGCAGAGCATCTGCTTGGCATGCAGGCGGTCCCAGGTTCAATCCCCAGCATCTCCAGTTAAAAAGGACCAGGCAGTAGACCTCCGCCTGAGACCCTGGAGAGCTGCAAAGAGGGGCCGTGGCTCAGGGGCAGAGTGTCTGCTTGGCACGCAGAAGGTCCCAGGTTCAATCCCCGGCATCTCCAGTTAAAAAGGACCAGGCAGTAAGTGATGGGAAAGACCTCTGCCTGAGACCATGGAGAGTTGTAAAGAGGGGCCGTGGCTCAGGGGCACAGCATCTGCTTGGCATGCAGAAGGTCCCAGGTTCAATCCCCCGGCACCTCCAGTTGAAAAGGACCAGGCAGGAGGTGATGGGAAAGACCTCCACCTGAGACCTGGGAGAACTGTTGCCTGTCTTAGGCAGTACTGACTTTATTGGGTCTGATTTCATGGCAGTTCTCTGTATTCACATGTCAGCAGTGTGTTGACTTTTCCTGGGCTCTGCTCTAGGATCGACCACTGGAACAACGAGAAGGAGCGTGTCGTGGTCGTCACAGACCTGGCCCTGCTGATCTGCAAATACGACTTCATCATGCTCAAATGCCTCCAGCTGCAGAGGGTCCCCCTGAACGACGTCGACCGCATCTGCCTGGGATCCTTCACCTTTCCGGAGCGGTCCCTGGACAGGTGAGGAACGAGGGCTGGGGGCCAGAATTCCCTGGGGGCAGAGGGCGAGGGCACTTCCTCCCGCTTTGGGTGCATGGCGACTGGAAGGAGCCTCCATGTACAAGGGCAGTATACCTCTCAGCGTTTCTTACTGGGGGGGAATCCTAGGGGAACCCTAAGAACATACCAGTAAGCCAATGTTGGATGACGCCAATGGCCCATCCAGTCCAACACTCTGTGTCACACAGTGGCCAAATATACCAGGTACCAGCAGGAGGTCCAGCAGGGGGGCCAGGACACTAGAAGCCCCCTCCCACTCTTTCCCCCTCCAAAGCACCAAGAAGACAGAGCATCACTTTCCCCAGATGTAAGAACATAACAGAAGCCAGTGTTGGATCCGGCCAATGGCCCACCCAGTCCAACACTCTGTGTCACACAGTGGCCAGAAATACCAGGTGCCCTCAGGAGGTCCAGCAGGGGGGCCAAGACACTAGGAGCCCTCCCACTGTTGCCCCCCCCCAGGCACCAAGAACACAGAGCATCACTGCCCCAGACATAAGAACACAAGAGAAGCCATGTTGGTTCAAGCCAGTGGCCCTTCGAATCCAACACTCTTGTGTCGCACAGTGGCCAAAAATACCACGGGCGCTCAGGAGGTCCACCACTGGGGCCAGAACTCCAGAAGCCCTCCCACCTCCCCCCCCCAGCACCAAGAATACAGAGCATCCCTTGCCCCAGACACAAGAACGTAAGAGAAGCCAATGTTGGATCAGGCCAATGGCCCATCCACTCCAACACTCTTGTGTCACACAAGGGGCCAAAAATACCAGGTGCCCTCAGGAGGCCCAGCAGTGGGGCCAGGACACTAGAAGCCCTCCCACTGTTGTCCCCCCCCCCCAAGTACCAAGAATACAGAGCATCCCTTGCCCCAGACTGAGAGTTCCTATCTATACCTTGTGGCTAAGAGCCACGGATGGACCTCTGCTCCGGATGGTTATCCAGTTCCCTCATGAAGCCATCCATGCTTGTAGCCGCCACCCCCTCCTGTGGCAGTGTTCCATGTGTTCATCCCTCTTCTGGTGAAGAAGGACTTCCTTTTATCCCTTCTAACCTGACTGCTCAGCAATTTCATTGAGTAGCTGTAGATTTTGCGGCTATATGATAGAACTTGAGATATATGTTCTAGATAAGTTATTATGTTTGCCACGAGGATTCCAAGGGTTCCTAGAAAAATTCTACTCTTTTAAGTGCTTTATACTCACAAAGAGAATTTAGTGGGCCTTATGTCTTGTATGTATATCACTGTCCCTTGGGGCTAGTGATTGTGAAACTAACAAGGTGCTGTTTGAATGTCTGACTATAGCGTACACCTGCACCTTGATGTATTATTTTGGTGAGCCTATGTTTGGTAATACATGACACCTTGCAGTTTGAAAGCAAGAAATTGCAAGTAGATAAACAGGTACTGCTTCGGTGGGAAGGGACCAGCGTTCCGTGCGCCTCAGCGTCTAGCCATGCTGGCCACATGACCATGGAAACGTCTTTGGACAGCGCTGGCTCTTTGGCTTGGAAACGGAGATGAGCACCGCACCCCTAGAGTCGGATTCGACTGGCTTTCGAGCAAGGGAACCTTTACCTATAGGAAAATTAAGGAAAGAAAAATAAAAAGCACAACATAGATCTATCTTGAGCATGCATCTATTATACACAGTGTCATGTATTTTTCCATAACTCCCAGCTGGAGGTGTGCCGTCTACCAGGAGGAGCAAAACTTCCCCACAGTGGGGCAGTCTCTCCCTGCCTCCACTCCCAGAGTGTTCTGGGTTGACGGTGATTTCCCTTGCGGTAATTATATACTCCAAGATTTATCACAAGTCTTGCCTTTTTTTGAAAAATAAATAAATTAAAAATCACAATCCCAAGACTAGGTCTTTAAGAAAATAATTACTAAGGAACTTATGAATGGCCGCCTGTGAATGGAGGCTGCAAGTCGAAACAGATCTCACATTCCGATTGTCGGAGAGCTTTCTTGGACTTTCCCTCCAGCCTGTAAACCTTTTTTGTTCTCTTTCTGCGCTGCTGTTTGTTTTGGTCTCCGAAGGCCAGGCCGTGCGCTTTGCTTTCTGCATCCTGTGTTCGAATCCTTTCCCGGGGGGGGGGAGGCAGGCTTTCGTGTTCAAAGTCCTCTTGTTCTTAGGGTGCCAACCTCCAGGAAGGTCTGGAGATCTCCCGGAATGACAACCGGTCTCCAAATTTGGAGGGTGGGCTCTAGGCGGCTTTGGAGGGTAGGTCCTGTGGCATTAGACATTGCCCAGGCCCCTCTCCAAGCCCCGCTCTCTTCAAGCTCCGCCCCCAACCTGGAGTTGGCAAGCCCATTTGTAGCCCTTTGGGCTGCAAGGTAGAACTCACCTCCTTGAACTGTGATGTTCTCTTCACAGGCATGGGGAGAAAAAATTGCGTCCGGGTTTTTTTGGGGGGTAGGGACGCCACAGATTTATTTATTTACACTTACTTACAGGAGCTGCGGTGGCTCAAGTGGTTAAGACACTGAACTGCAGGCTGTGGAAGGTCAGTAGTTCAGCAGTTCGAGACCCGAGTGTGCCGCATGACGGAGTGAGCTCCCCTCTCTAGTTCCAGCTCTTGCCAACCTAGCAGTTCGAAAGCAAGAAATTGCAAGTAGATAAATAGGGACCACTTTGGTGGGAAGGTAGCAGCGTTCCGTGCGCCTTGGTATTTAGTCATGCCGGCCACGTGACCACGGAAACGTCTTCGGACAGCGCTGGCTCTTCGGCTTTGAAATGGAGATGAGCACCGCAACCCTAGAGTCGGATTTGACTGGCTTTCGAGCAAGGGAACCTTTACCTTTACTTTACTTACTGGCAATGCTCCCTCTAAGCTGTGGAGTCTTGTGAGCAAAAAAATCCCACTTTGTGAGCACCTGGCATTAAAGTTGTGAGCAGGTGGTTTGGCTACGGCGTAAGTCAGCTTGCTCTGGAGCCATCCTTCCAGAGCTGAGACAAAAACCCGTGAGCCAGCTCACACGAAATCCGCTTAGAGGGAACACTTATGGATCTCCCAATCCCTGCTGTTCCTAGGGCTGTGGGTGATGTGCAGCATCCATAAAACACAGCCAGATAAAAGCATCGAAACATTAATAACACATGTCCGAAGAAAAGAGATGGTGAATACTAATTAATCCGATTTCAGACTGCTGGCTACTTTGCAGGCGGGGGGAAGAGGGTAAAATAAAGGTAAACAGCAGCAGGAGAGAACGGCTCCGGCCAAAATAGAGAACCCTTGCTGCCCTCGACCAGAAGCCTGGCAGAACATATCTGCCTTACAGGCCCTGCAGAATGGCATAAGGTCCCGCAGGGAACGCCAGATCTAGGGCCTTTTCGGTGGCAGCTCCTGCCTGGTGGAATGAGCTCCCGGAGGAGATCCGGGCCCTGTGGGACCTTGTACTGTTCCGCAGGGCCTGTAAGACGGAGCTCTTCCACCAGGCCTTTGGGTAGGAGCCACCGCCGCCGCCGCTATACCACCACCGCGGTGATACCATCCATTCACCGTACTTTGGGGAGTAGACGTCGCCCGACTGTGCTGTGGAAATATTGCTCCTGGCGCTCTCGCTATCAAGAACATTGGCTGCAAATGTGGGTTGCTGTGGTTTTTTTTTTTGCAAATTCTATGTAGACTTTTGTAGCACCAGATTTTATTATATATGTAATATTGTTTTTATTGTACCCAATTTTTAAACTTGTTGTTAGCCGCCCTGAGCCACCGGGTAGGGCGGGATAAAAATCTCAAAAATAAATAAATAATAAATAAATAATAATGGTATTTGGCAGAGAGTACCACCAGGTTGGAGCCAAGGACGAAAAGGCCCTGCTCGAGGAAAGCCGGATTTCTTGGCAAACGTGTTTGGCAGCTGAACTTACGGTGTTCATCTGTGATGGTCCTATGTGAGCTGACCCAGTCTGTGTGCAGGGTTGGTAACGGAGTTGGGAAATCCCTGGAGGCTCCAGATGGCGTTTGGAGAAGGCAGAGTTGGTGGAGGGGAAGGGAGGTCAGCCTGTGAGGTGGGCCCACAGAGCCCACCCTCCGCAGTAGCCGTTTTCTAAAGGGGAACCCATCTCTGTCGTCTGGAGAGCAGCTGTCCTCCCGGGGGAACTCAAGGCCCCAGCTGGAGGCTTGAAACCCTGTCTGTACCGTTCAGCATGGACTAACTTGAGACGCCTGCTCCTGGGGAGGGAAGCGATGGCGAACCTCAACAGCATGATAAGAAGTAGAGACATCACCCTGCCAACAAAAGTCCGCATGGTCAAAGCAATGGAATACCCAGTAGTCATGTATGGCTGCGAGAGTTGGACCATAAGAAAGGCCGAGCGCAGAAGAATAGATGCTTTTGAACTATGGTGCTGGAGAAGACTCTTGAGAGTCCCTTGGACTGCAAGGAGATCAAATCAGTCAATCCTGAGAGAAATCAACCCGGACTGTTCCCTGGAAGGCCAGATAATGAAACTGAAGCTCAAATACTTTGCCCCCCCAATGAGAAGGGAGCACCCTCTGGAGAAGAAGACCCTGATGCTGGGAAAGACTGAAGGTCAAAGAAGACGGGGACGGCAAAGGATGAGATGGTTAGACAGTGTCATCGATGCAACAAACATGAAATTGAGCCAACTTCAGAGGACGGCGGAAGACAGGAAGGCCTGGCATGATCTGGTCCATGGGGTCGCGAAGAGTCGGACTCGACTGTGCGACTGAACAACAACAAACTTGAGAGAGATTTGCACCAGGTTTTTGAAAAACCATCCGTGCACACAAGCAATGTAAGTAGCCCGCTCTCATAGAATAGAATAGAATAGAATAGAATAGAATAGAATAGAATAGAATAGAATAGAATAGAATAGAATAGAATAGAATAGAATAGAATAGAATAGAATAGAATAGAATAGAATAGAATAGAATAGAATAGAATAGAATAGAATAGAATAGAATAGAATAGAATAGAATAGAATAGAATAGAATAGAATAGAATAGAATAGAATAGAATAGAATAGAATAGAATAGAATAGAATAGAATAGAATAGAATAGAATAGAATAGAATAGAATAGAATAGAATAGAATAGAATAGAATAGAATAGAATAGAATAGAATAGAATAGAATAGAATAGAATAGAATAGAATAGAATAGAATAGAATAGAATAGAATAGAATAGAATAGAATAGAATAGAATAGAATAGAATAGAATAGAATAGAATAGAATAGAATAGAATAGAATAGAATAGAATAGAATAGAATAGAATAGAATAGAATAGAATAGAATAGAATAGAATAGAATAGAATAGAATAGAATAGAATAGAATAGAATAGAATAGAATAGAATAGAATAGAATAGAATGGAATGGAATGGAATGGAATGGAATGGAATGGAATGGAATGGAATGGAATGGAATGGAATAGAATGGAATAGAATAGAATAGAATAGAATGGAGTGGAGTGGAGTGGAGTGGAGTGGAGTGGAGTGGAGTGGAGTGGAGTGGAGTGGAGTGGAGTGGAGTGGAGTGGAGTGGAGTGGAGTGGAGTGGAGTGGAGTGGAGTGGAGTGGAGTGGAGTGGAGTGGAGTGGAGTGGAGTGGAGTGGAGTGGAGTGGAGTGGAGTGGAGTGGAGTGGAGTGGAGTGGAGTGGAATCACAGAGTGGGAAGGGCCCATAGAGACCATCTAGTCCAACCCCCTGCCCAATGCAGGACCGGCCTAAAGCATCCCTGACAAATGTCCGTCCAGCCTCTTCTTGAGAGCTGCCAGTGAAGGGGAGCTCACCACCTCCCCAGGCCGCTGATCCCACCTTTGAACCACCCTGACCGTGAAAAGGTTTTTCCTAATATCTGGCCGATCCCTTTCTGCATGTAATTTAAACCCGTTGTTTCGGGTCCTGTCCTCTGCCGCCAACCGGAACAGCTCCTTGCCCTCCTCCAAAGGACAGCCTTTCCGATATTTAAAGGTTGTTCCCCAAGTCCTCCCCCAGTTCCAGCTGAAAGCTGGCCCATACTTTTGCCCCAAGCGGTATGAACAAAGTGCCCCTCTCAAGTGAGCCCTCCCTAGGTTTGCCAACCTCCTGGTGGTGCCTGGAGATTTGGGATTACAGCAGATCTCCCTGCAACGGAGGAGGAGAAGGAGGAGGAGGAGATTTGATCTATACCCCACCAATGCTCCCTCTAAGCTGTGGAGTCTTGTGAGCAAAATTTCTACTTTGTGGGCTACTGGCATTAAAGTTGTGAGCGAGCGATTCAGCCACTGCATTAGTTAATTTGTTCTGGAGCCCCATCCTTCCTGAGCCAAGACAAAAATGTGTGAGCCAGAGGCTAAAAAACTGTGAGCTAGCTCACACTCACTCAGCTTAGAGGGAACACTGTACCCCACTATTAAATACTGGGTTCAAGACACATTGCAGTGAAACAGCTCTACTTTATTTATTTTTCTTTTTCTTTTCTTTTTTATTAAACAATTTTTTATTAAACTTTTCCCAAGGAAAACATATACAACACATAGCAGGCAGAACAGTTTACATTATGTAAAACGTATGCTCACAAACTGAATTGAACAGAGAACGTAGAACCAACGGTGTAACTTATCAATTATACTTGGTATTTCCTCTTGTTGAGATAAATGTTCTAAAATAGGGAACCAAACAGGGACAAAATCAGACTTGGAAGAGGGTATATATGTATTATTAATATTATCTGTTATTTTTGCCATTGTGTACATATTCCATAATTTGGAAACAATAACAGCGTTCCGTGCGCCTTGGTGTTTAGTCATGCCGGCCACATGACCACGGAAACGTCTTCGGACAGCGCTGGCTCTTCGGCTTTGAAACGGAGATGAGCACTGCAACCCTAGAGTTGGACTCGACTGGCTTTCGAGCAAGGGAACCTTTACCTTTTACTACTTTATTAAGTGATTTCAGGAACAAGACTAAGGCCTCAGGGCAACAGCCCTGTTTAAATAGCATGCAAAAACCACACCCAAACACACCCCACTCCCAAGGACAGGCTATTTACATAACATTAGTTCCTCATTGGTCACCTCCAGAGTCCTGGTGGGCTATTGTTCTAGAGCTCCAAGCTCAGCCAGTCTCTGGTAGATAGTCCTGGAATGTTCCAGCCCTAATACATAACCCCTGCCCTTCACTTGGAGTCTCAGAGCAGCTCACAAACTCCTCTCCCTTCCCCTCCCCACAACAGACACCCTGTGAGGGAGGCGGGGCTGAGAGAGTTCTTTGGAGGACTGCCCTTGAGAGAACGCCTCCGAGAGACTCGTGACTGACCCAAGGTCACCCAGCTGACTGCACATGGAGGAGTGGGGAATCAAACCCGGTTCTCCCAGATTAGAGTCCATGCTCCTGACCACTACACCTGGGGGAAATGGCTGCTTTGGAGGGTGAACTCTCTGGCATTACACCCTACTGAAATCCCTCCCTCCCCTCTCCAAATCCCACCCTCCCCAGACTCCAAGTCTCCAGGAATTTCCCTAGACCTTCCCCCTTGCCCACATCATCACGGCCCTGGTCGGAGCTGGCTTGCGTGTGCCAAAGCTCTTTGAATGCCCCGTTCCAGTCCGGTGAAGACGGGGGCAGTAGAAATAACTGTCGAGTCACGCCCAACTTACGGCGAAGATACACAGAGTGAATTCACATGGCGCACACAGACCCGCCCTGCCAAATGGCCGTGCCGATGACATACAGCCCTCGTTCCCTTTGGCTCTGGCGATGACAGATATCCTTGAGGATAAGCTGGTTAAGTGTGGGCTGGATGGTGCAACCGTCGGATGGAGTCATGGTTGGTAATCGTACCCAACGAGTGCTTGTAAATGGCTCTGCGTCTACTTGGAGGGAAGTCTCGAGTGGAGTGCCGCAGGGCTCGGTCCTGGGCCCGGTGTTGTTCACTGTTTTTTATAAATGTCCTGGAGGAAGACATAGAGGGGGATGCTTATCAGATTTGCAGATGACACGAAGCTGGGTGGGATAGCTAATTCTGAAGAAGACAGAGTCAGGATTCAAAATGATCTAGATAGGCTGGAACAGTGGGCGGAGACCAATAAAATTAATTCCAATAGAGAGAAGTGCAAAGTCCTACACTTAGGTACAAAAAAAATCAAAGGCACAGATATAGAATGGGAGGGACTTGGCTTGACAGCAGCACGTGTGAAAGGGATCTGGGTGTTCTGGTGGATCACAAGCGAAACATGAGCCTGCAGTGCGATGTGGCTGCGAAGAAAGCTAATGCAATCTTAGGATACATTCACAGAAGCATTGTGTCCAGATCACAGGAGGTGGTCGTTCTGCTCTATTCTGCTATGGTCAGGCCTCACCTGGAGTCCTGTGTCCAGTTTTGGGGCCCCCATTTTAGGGAGGATGCTGACAAGCTCGAGCGTGTCCGGAAGAGGGCAACCAGGATGGTGAGAGGGTTGGAATCCAAGTCTTATGAGGAAAGGCTGAAAGAGTTGGGTAAGCCTGGGAAAGAGAAGGCTTAGAGGGGACACGATTGCAGTCTTAAAGTATTTGAAGGGCTGTCCTGTAGGAGATGGAGCAGATCTATTCTCTCTTGCTCCAGATTGCAAGACTAGATCTAATGGGTGGAAATTACAAGGGAGTCGTTACCGGCTAAATATCAGGAGAAACTTCCAAACTGTCAGAGTAGTTGAGGAGTGGAACAGTCTGCCTCGGGAGGTGGTGGAGGCTCCTTCGCTGGCCGTTTACAAGCGGAGGCTGGACAACCATCTTTCGGGTATGTTGTAGGTATGTATGGCCATCTTTCGGCTGTGCTCCTGCAGAGTGCAGGGGGATGGACTAGATGACCTGCAAGGTCCCTTCCCACTCTAACATTCTATGATTCTATGACACACGTCAAGATCACTGGCTGGAGGTCACCATTCCAAAATGTCCTTCTCACGCCAAGGAGCTGTTTTCCTCAGGGTTGACTCTTCTCGGGCGTGCCCGGGCTTGGCTTCCGGGGATCTGCGCCAAGTGGTGGCATGTTTTGTGTGGAGGTGAGGGGTGGGTGGGAGGCATCCCGTCCACGGAATGTCGAGGAAACATTTTGTTTTGCCTGCCTGCAGAGAGTTCAGTGCCCTGGGAGATTAGCGTATCCAAACACTTTACCTCATCTGGGAGGTGACCGAGGGCTCACCCGGTAGCCTGCAAACTGGTTCAAGGGAGGGTGGTTTGGATCTAGCCGGGTACCTGGGCAACTGGGAAAACTTTGGGGTTGGGCTCTTTTTGGTGTTAGGAGACCTGAGTGTGAGTTCTGCTTAGGATTTGTGGGTTGAGTGAGGCATTCTGGGGCAAGTGTCTTTCTCTTTCTCAGTCTGCAATAAAGAAGGCCAATGCTATGCTGGGGATCATTAGGAAGGGTATTGTACACAGATCAGCCAATATCATAATGCCCCTATATAATCAATGGTGCGACCTCATTTGGAATACTGTGGGCAGTTCTGGTCACCACACCTTAAAAAGGATATTATAGCTTTGGGAAAAGTGCAGAAAAGGGCAACTCGAATGATAAACGGGTTGGAACACTTTCCCTATGAGGAAAGGTTAAAGCGCTTAGGGCTCTTTAGCTTGGAGAAACGACGATTGAGGGGACATGATTGAGGTTTATAAGATTATGCATGGGAAAGAGCAGGTAGAGAAAGAGGTACTTTTCTCCCTTTCTCACAATACAAGAACTCGTGGGCACTCCATGAAACTGCTGAGCGGTCGGGTTAGAACGGATAAAAGGAAGTACTTCTTCACCCAAAGAGTGATTAACACTTGGAATTCACTGCCACAGGAAGTGGCGGCGGCTACAAGCATGGACGGCTTCAAAAGGGAAGCATATGGAGCAGAGGTCCATCAGTGGCTATTAGCCACAAGGTATAGATAGGGGCTCTGGGGCAAGTGATGCTCTGTCATCTTGGTGCTTGGGGGGGTCAACAGTGGGATGGCTTCTAATGTCCTGGCCCCACTGGTGGACCTCCTGATGGCACTGGTATTTCTGGCCACTGTGTGATACAGAGTGTTGGACTGGATGGGCCTTGGCCTGATCCAACATTGGCATCTCTTATGTTCTTATGTTCGTAGTCGCAGGCGGAATTGTAGGGTGGGAATAAGGTCAAGATGGGGGGGAAATGCATCAGCCAGAGAAAGCAAGAAACTAGTATATCTGGCGTAAATACGTTTCTTTTTTTAAAATAATGTTGAATAAACTTTTATTTGAATAACAATCAAATAGAAGAAATACAAATACAGATCAAGTTAATAACTTCGGGTAAGTACAATCCGTAGAGCAACAATTAAGAACTGGGATAATCAATGAGGAACAAATCTATAAAGACCAAGAAACAACAAACAACACTAAAATAAAAAGGAGAGAAGTTAATACACAGCATTAATTGCACCTAGAGTAGATTCAAATTCCTCATGGTGTGCTAAGTATTCCAAAAAGGAGAACCAAACTTTCACAAATTTCGAAGAGTAGGGTTAGGGTACCAAGGAATCTGACCATTGTATCCATTATACAAACTTCCTGTAGTTTTACAAAGCCAATCAGCGATCGTGGGACATTTGTCATTCTTCCAAAATTTGGTTAATACTGCTCAGGCCGCAGCACAAAGAACTTCTATTAAGTTATGATTAGACAGATGACGTTTAGCAACAGGCTAATGGTTTGATATTAATGATTCCATGTCTAATGAAACTCTCAAATGGGTTATTTCTTGTATGTGAGATATGACCGATACGTTTGTATTCTAGCATGAGCTTGGAAATGGAGTCTGCTTCATGGATTGGGCTGGAGATCCCCTGGGATTACGACTGATATCCGGGTGACAGAGATCAGTTCACTTGTAGGAAAATGGGTGCTTTGGAGGGTGGAGTCTATGGCACTTTAACCCACTGAAGTCCCTTCCCTCCCCAAATCCCTCCTCAGGGTCCACCCCCCAAATTTCCAGTTATTTCCCGACCTGGAGCTGGCAGCCGCCACATGCAGCCAGCTGGGTGACCTTGGGTCAGTCACAAGTTCTCTCTGAGCTCTCAAGAGCAGCCCTCGAAAGAGCTCTCTCAGCCCCACCTACCTCGCAGGGTGTCTGTTGTGGGGAGGGGAGGGGAAGGGAAAGGAGATTGTAAGCCACTCTGAGACATCTCCGGGTAGTGAAGGGCGGGGGATAAATCCAATCTCCTCCTCCTCCTCTTCTTCAGTTTGGTGTCGTGGTTAAGTGTGCAGACTCTAATCTGGGAGAACCGGGTTTGATTCCCCACTCCTCCACTTGCACCTGCTGTCATCCAGCAGGTGCAAGTGGAGGAGTGGGCAAGCTATAGTTCTGATAAGAGCTGTTCTTGAAAAAGAGCCGTTTCTGTCAAGAGCTCTCTCAGCCCCACCGACCTCACAGGGTGTCTGTTGTGGGGAGAGGAAGGGAAAGGAGATTGTAAGCTGCTCTGAGACACCTCTGGGTAGAAGAGTCTCAGAGGGGCTTACAAACTCCTTTCCCTTCCCCTCCCCACAACAGACACCCTGTGAGCTAGGTGGGGCTGAGAGAGCTCTTGACAGAAACGGCTCTTTTTCAAGAACAGCTCTTGTCAGAACTTAACCACTACACTTAACCACTACACTAAACCACTACGCTTAACCACGCACACTTAACCACTACACCAAACTGGCTCTCTACACCACTACACCAAACTGGGTAGTGAAGGGCCATGGGGTATAAATCCAATCTCTTCTCCCTGGGCTGAGGAGAGCTCCCCACGGGCAGGTTCGTAAGGCGCTTGTGTCAGAGAGGTTTACGTATTTCAAAAGGGAGGGGGGAAACTGCAGATGTTTGGAAGCCAAGATGTGAGGGGAGAGCTGTCCCACCCACTATCCAGCGGATGAGGCCATAACATCCCGGCAGAACCATCCAGCCCTTGGGCCAGGAGCTCACCTGCTAAGCGAGGATGTGCCAGGGCCGAGCTTTGGAAAGGAGGCTGGTAGCAGAGTCCGGAATTCTCTCTCTTCTTCAGCAGGTGGCGCTCTTTCCCCTGGCTACGAGAGGAATGGCGCCCCGACTGGGAAAGGGGGCCAAAGACCGGTGGTGGTGCTTCCTCCCCAGCGAGGCCTGATTGCAACAAGGTGGGACTCGTAGTACAATGCGACTTCCAAATGAGCTTCAACGGGCATAGCGACCAGGGTTGCCAAACTCCAGGTGAGGCCTGCGATGCTCCTTCTAAGCTGTGGAGTCCTGCGAGCAAAAATCGTACTTTGTGAGCCCCTGGTGTTAAAGTTGTGAGCGAGCGATTTGGCTACTGCATCAATGAGTTTGCTCTGGAGCCCTCCTTCCCGAGCTGAGACAAAAATGTGTGAGCCGGAGGCTAAAAAGCTGTGAGCTGGCTCACACTAACTCAACTTAGAGGGAACACTAGTCTGGAGATCTCCTGAAAAGACCTCTCCAGGCTACAGAGACCAGTTCTCCCGGGGGAAACAGCAGCTTTGGAAGCTGGACTCTGTGGCATTGTGTTCTTGCTAAGAGTTCTCCCCCATGTGATGTCCCAGAATCTCATGGAATTTCCCAACTTGGAGCTGGCAACCCTAAACCCAGTACTGTGGCTTTCCCCTCCTCCCATTGCTTTATCCCCTTGGGCATCTGCACCTCTCTCTAACATGTCAGAAGATCCTGGGTGGCACTTTTTAAATGGCAGACAGTTCCGACTGGCACGACTAAGCATAAGAACGTAAGAGAAGCCATCTTGGATCGGGCCAATGGTCCACCCAGTCCAACACTCTATGTCACACAGTGGCCAAACCTCAGGTGCCATCAGGAGGTCCACCAGCGGGACCAGAACTCCAGAAGCCCTCCCACTCTTGCCCCCTAAGCACCAAGAAGACAGAGCATCACTGCCCTTGACATAAGAACATAAGAGAAGTCTTGTTGGATCAGGTCAATGGCCCATCTAGTCCAACGTTCTGTGTCACACAGTGGCCAAAACTCAGGCGCCATCAGGAGGTCAACCAGCAAGGCCAGAACTCCAGAAGCCCTCCCACTCTTGCCCCCCGAGCACCAAGAATCAGAGCATCACTGCCACAGACATAAGAACGTAAGAGAAGCCATGTTGGATCAGGCCAATGGCCCATCCAGTCCAACACTCTGTGTCACACAGTGGCCAAAACTCAGGCGCCATCAGGAGGTCAACCAGCAAGGCCAGAACTCCAGAAGCCCTCCCACACTTGCCCCCCAAACATCAAGAATACAGAGCATGATGGCCCCAGACATAAGAACGTAAGAGAAGCCATGTTGGATCAGACCAATGGCCCATCTAGTCCAACGCTCTATGTCACACAGTGGCCAAAACCCAGGGGCCATCAGGAGGTCCACCAGCAAGGCCAGAACTCCAGAAGCCCTCCCACACTTGCCCCCCAAACATCAAGAATACAGAGCATGATGGCCCCAGACATAAGAACGTAAGAGAAGCCATGTTGGATCAGGCCAATGGCCCATCCAGTCCAACACTCTAGTGTCACACAGTGGCCAAAAACTGTGGGGTATCTCCAGGTCTTAATTATCAGACGGCAGGGATGCCTAGAGGGACCCCACCCCCAGCAGACTATTGGTTCGTTCCAGTGTTGCAGTGATCCTTCTGGAAGCAGGAGAAGGGAAGTCCAGGATCGGCTGTGCCGCTCGGAGCATGTTCAGTCTTGACTGAAAGTTGCATGCAACTTTCCAAGCGGAGGAAAGCCGTTGTCACGTCAAAAGAGAAAATGCATCCAGGAGCCAGATTTGTGGGTTGGCACTGTAGCTTTGTTTTCCTTTTCTCCAACCCCCCCACCACCACCGATTGAGTTTTCTTTTTTTTTAATATCCAAGATCTGAAATGATGATCTAGTTAAACACCCTCATTACCTGTTCCAGTTAACCACCTGAGCGCTTCGACCAGCCCAGGCAGAGGTGCCAAACGGCTCCTGCAGGGGTGTCGGAATGCCTGTATGTGGCGGCTGTTTTTGTCCAGTGAAGACCTGGCGTTTGCCACTGAAGCCCAGTCCTGGTACCCCTCCTCTTCTGAAGCCACACACACACCCCCGGGGTCAAAACACCAGCTGAAATCACGAAAACCACGTGATGCTTGTGAAAGAAACTCAGGCAGATCTCCAGGCCAAAGGTGTTCCATCCTCGTGGGGCATAGTTTGCTTTCCTTCCCTAATATGGACAAGACTGCTAAAGCTGTTCTCTGTTTTCGCTCTTACCTGTACATTTCCTAACCGTGCTGACTGTAGGAGAAACGGCCGGTTCCCAGGTCTGTTGCTGCTGTTAGAGGGTTATAAGAACATAAGAGATGCCGATGTTGGATCAGGCCAATGGCCCATCTAGTCCAACACTCTGTGTCACACAGTGGCCAGAAATACCAGGTGCCATCAGGAGGTCCAGCAGTGGGGCCAGGACACTAGGAGCCCTCCCACTGTTGCCCCCCCACCACCAAGAATACAGAGCATCACCTGCCCCAGAGCCCCTAGCTATACCTTGTGGCTAATAGCCACTGATGGACCTCTGCTCCGTATGCTTATCTAATTCCCTTTTGAAGCCGTCCATGCTTGTAGCCGCCACCACTTCCTGTGGCAGTGAATTCCATGTGTTAATCACTCTTTGGGTGAAGAAGGACTTCCTTTTATCCGTTCTAACCCGACCGCTCAGCAGTTTCATGGAGTGCTCACGAGTTCTTGTATTGTGGGAAAGGGAGAAAAGTACCTCTTTCTCTACCTGCTCTTTCCCATGCATAATCTTATAAACCTCGATCATGTCACCCCTCAGTCGTCGTTTCTCCAAGCTAAAGAGCCCTAAGCGCTTTAACCTTTCCTCATAGGGAAAGTGTTTCAACCCTTTTATCATTCGAGTTGCCCTTTTCTGCACTTTTTCCAAAGCTATAATATCCTTTCTAAGGTGTGGTGACCAGAATTGCAGACAGTATTCCAAATGAGGTCGCACCATTGATTTATATAGGGGCATTATGATATTGGCTGATCTGTTTTCAATACCCTTCCTAATAATCCCCAGCATAGCATTGGCCTTCTTTATTGCAGTCACACACTGTCTTGACATTTTCAGTGAGTTATCTACTACAACTCCAAGATCTCTCTCTTGGTCAGTCTCTGCCAGTTCAGACCCCATCAACGTGTATTTATATTTAGGATTTTTGGCTCCAATGTGCATCACCTTGCACTTGGCCACATTGAACCCCATTTGCCATGTTGACGCCCACTCGCCCATCCTTGACGGATCTCTTTGGAGTGCCTCACAATCCTCACTGGTTTTCACCACCCTGAACAACTTCGTATCATCCGCAGATTTAGCCACTTCACTGCTTACTCCCAACTCCAAATCATTAATGAACAAGTTAAAAAGCATTGGACCGAGTTCTGATCCCTGCGGTACCCCACTGCTTACCACCCTCCACTGAGAGAACTGCCCATTGATACTCACTCACTCATTATAGGGTGGGCAGATCCCGGTGGGGAAAACCCTACAGGTTTGGGGAACGGCCTCAGTCGGGTATAATGGCCACTGAGTCCGCCTTCCAGAGCAGCTATTTTCTCCAGGGAAGCTGATCTCTGTGGTCTGGAGATGAGTTGTAATTCCAGGAGAGCCTCTGCTTGGCATGCAGAAGGTCCCAGGTTCAGTCCCCAGCATGTCCAGTTAAGGTCAGCTGACATGAAAGGCCTCTCCCTGAGGCCCTGGAGAGCAGCTGCCAGTCTGAGTAAACAATACTGACCTTGATGGACCAAGGGGGGGTCTGATTCCGTAGAAGGCAGCTTCATAGGTTCATATGAGATCTCCTGGACGGTCCTGACTTTTACACATGCACCGGTTCTTGTCAGAGATTCCAGCGGGGAAGCCACACAAGTCCACTGTGGCATGCCTGGCTGGAGGCCTCATACGTGGGTCCTCAGATAGCCCACCTGGCTGTGACCCCAGGGCCACTGCTCAGAGAGGGAGGGGGGTTCGGTTTGGTGTCGTGGTTAGGAGCACAGGCTCCAATCTGGGAGAACTGGGTTTGGTTCCCCACTCCTTCACATGCAACCGGCTGGGTGACCTTGGGTCAGTCACGAGTTCTGTCGGAGCTGTTCCCTCAAGGGCAGTTTCCGTCAGAGCTCTCCCAGCCCCACCTACCTCACAGGGTGTCTGTTGTGGGGAGGGGAAGGGAAAGGAGATTGTGAGCCGCTCTGAGACTCCGAGTGAAGGGCACGGGTATAAATCCAATCTCCTCCTCCTCCTCCATGCATACCTATTTCCTCTCCCTGGTTGTCTGCAGTTGTTCCTGCAGCCCGGTCAGGCCTGACAAGAGGGCATGCGGATCCTGATTGGCTCAGGCCTGCAAGATTTGGGAGGGTGAGCCTGAGAAGGACGGGACTTGGGGAGGGCAGGGACCTAAATGGGGTACGATGCCACAGAGTCCACCCTCCAAAGCAGCCGTTTTCTCCCCGGGGAGTCGATCTCTGTAGCGTGGAGATCGATTGCAATTCTGAGATATCTCCAGAACTTCCTTGGAAGATGGCAACCTCTCCAGCAGTAGCTTTGCCTACGAACTCTCGGCCTTCCTCATATTGGGATTAGCCTGTAGATTTTGGGCTTCCGGGTTTGTGTCTTGCGATCTAAAAACGGACAAACCAAAAACCCGTCGAGCGATTCTCTTAGCAGGGAGAAGAGCAGATCCACCCACAGCCCAGGCGGAAATGCTTTTCCTAAATGATTTATCTCCTGAAACCCTGTCGGTAATTAAGAGGACACGGAGGAGAGATTTGCAGATCCTGACGGGATTATCGCGGCTGAGCCACTGCAGGGCATTGTCTGCCGCCGGGGCTTTGGGACTGAGGACAAGGACAAGAACATCTTGGCAGGGCTCGGTCCTGGGCCGGGTGTGGTTCAATGTTTTTATACATGACCTGGAGGAAGACATAGAGGGGGATGCTTATCAAATCTGCAGATGACACGAAGCTGGGTGGGATTGCTAATTCTGAAGAAGACAGAGTCGGGATTCAAAATGATCTAGAGAGGCTGGAACAGTGAGCTGAGACAAATAAAATGAATTTCAATGGAGATAAGTGCAAAGTCCTACACTTAGGTACAAAAAAATCAAAGGCACAGATATAGAATGGGAGGGACTTGGCTCGACAGCAGCACCTGTGAAAGGGATCTGGGTGTTCTGGTTGATCACAAGCGAAACATGAGCCTGTAGTGCGATGTTGCTGTGAAGAAAGCTAATGCAGTCTTAGGATGCATTAACAGAAGCACTGTGTCCAGATCACGGGAGGTGGTCGTTCCGCTCTATTCTGCTATGGTCAGGCCTCACCTGGAGTCCTGTGTCCAGTTTTGGGCACCACATTTCAGGAAGGATGTCGACAAGCTCGAGCGTGTCCAGAAGAGGGCAACCAGGATGGTGAGAGGGTTGGAATCCAAGTCTTAAGAGGAAAGGCTGAGAGAGTTGGGTCTGTTTAGCCTGGGAAAGAGAAGGCTTAGAGGGGACAGGATTGCAGTCTTCAAGTATTTGAAGGGCTGTCATGTAGAAGACGGAGCAGATCTATTCTCTCTTGCTCCGGATTGCAAGACTAGATCTAATGGGTGGAAATTACAAGGGTGTCCAGTTTTGGGCACCACATTTCAGGAAGGACGTTGACCAGCTCGAGCGTGTCCAGAAGAGGGCAACCAGGATGGCGAGAGGGTTGGAGTCCAAGTCTTACGAGGAAAGGCTGAAAGAGTTGGGTCTGTTTCGCCTGGGAAAGAGAAGGCTTAGAGGGGACAGGATTGCAGTCTTCAAATATTCAAATACTGGTCCCTCTTGACCAAGAGGTTCTGACCCAGGGGCAAGTCACAAGGTTAACCCCAAGGGATACCGGGAAAAGCAGAGGACAGGCCGAGGCAGCAGACGCCACACTGGGTGTCACGGTAGGGATGCCCGGTGCCAGAAATGGCCTGACTGTTGACTTGCCTGCTGATAACTCGGGTTCCCAAGCTCCAGGTAGGGCCTAGAGGCCTCCCAGAATGACAACTGATCTCCAGACCTCAGATCAGTTCCCCTGTGTCAGACCCCCGGTCACGTTACTCTCAGCAACACTCTCTTTGGCAGCGATATGTGAGGGAGGCGGGGCTGGGAGAGCTCTGAGAGAAACTGCTCTTTTCCAAGGACAGCTCTGACTGAACTGTGGCTTGCCCAAGGTCATCCAGCAGGTGCAAGTGGAGGAGTGGGGAATCAAACCCGGTTCTCCCAGATTAGAGTCCGCGCACTTAACCACCACACCAAACCGGCCCCGGCTCTGGTCGAGGACAGCTGAACCCGCTTTGGGCCGGGGATCTCTAGCATGCTCTTGTTACCACTGTTCCCTCTAAGCTGAGTTAGTGTGAGCTAGCTCACAGTTCTTTAGCCTCCGGCTCACACATTTTTGTCTTAGCTCAGGAAGGATGGCTCCAGAGCAAACTGATTTATGCAGCAGCCAAATCTCTTGCTCACAACTTTAATGCCAGTGGCTCACAAAGTAGAATTTTTGCTCACAAGACTCCACAGCTTAGAGGGAACATTGCCAATGCTCTTTGGGGGATATACCAGGAAGGACGGTCCCGTGTGAACTGGCCAAGTGGCACGAGGATGTGTCTCGCTGGCGTCCCTTGATGAAGCTGCCTTGTGCACACTTCATGGGGACTTTCTCAGCGAAGCTCCCTGGTGGGCCGTACCTAGACGTTGTCTCTAGATGTTAGCGGAGGGGCTGTGGCTCAGCGGTTCAGCAACCACTTGGCAAGCAGAAGTTCCCAGCTTCAGCCCTTGGCATCTTCTGTCAAGAGGACCAGGCAAGTAGGTGATGGGAAAGACCTCCACCTGAGACCCTGGAGAGCTGTAAAGAGGGCTGTGGCTCAGTGGTAGAGCATCTGCTTGGCATGCAGAACGTCCCAGGTTCAGTCCCCGGCATCTCCAGTTAAAAAGGACCAGGCAGGAGGTGATGGGAAAGACCTCCGCCTGAGACCCTGGAGAGCTGTAAAGAGGGCTGTGGCTCAGTGGTAGAGCATCTGCTTGGCATGCAGAACGTCCCAGGTTCAGTCCCCGGCATCTCCAGTTAAAAAGGACCAGGCAGGAGGTGATGGGAAAGACCTCCGCCTGAGACCCTGGAGAGCTGTAAAGAGGGCTGTGGCTCAGTGGTAGAGCATCGCCTCTGCCTGGCATGCAGAAGGTCCCAGGTTCAATCCCCGGCATCTCCAGTTAAAAGGACCGGGCAGGAGGTGATGGGAAAGATCTCCACCTGAGACCCTAGAGAGCTCTTGCCGGTATGGGTAGACCAGGCTGAGCTTGAGGGACAAGTGGTCTGATTCAGTAGAAGGCAGCTTCATGTTTGTGTGTGTGTTTGGCGAGGGGCCATGGCTCAGTGGTGGAACATCCGCTTGGAGTGCAGAAGGTCCCAGAGTCAATCCTCAGCATCTCCATGTGGAAGACCTTTCTCTGCCTGAGACCCTGGAGAGCGGCTGCCGGTCTGAGTAGACAATACTGACCTTGAGGGACCAAGGGTCTGAGTCGGTATCAGGCAGCAAGGGTCACTGGGGGTGGGGGGGAGGTGTTTGTGAATTTCCTGCATTATGCAGGTGGTTGGACTAGATGACCCTGGAGGTCCCTTCCAACTCTGTGATTCTATGAAACCAGGCGATATCTGGGAACTTGTCAAGAGGTCGGGCCTTCTGTTGAATGGGGTGTGGGAGAGGGGCAAAGTGCTTGCCTCCACCGCATTCAGTGCTGATGGAGACACAGTGGAGACTAGGAAGCAGGGGTGCCAACTCGGGGTTGGGAAATTCCTGGAGTTTTAGGTATAGAGCCAAATTAAGGGAGAGGAGGGCTACTGTCCATGGTGACCAAAGTGAACCTCCACATTCAGAGGCAGTCAGCCCCTGAACCCCAGTGCCGGGAGGCAACATCAAGGGAAGGCCTCAGCCTCCATGCACTGTTGCTGGCTGTCCAGGGGAACAGGTTGTTCATTCTGTCAGACAGGATGCTGGACTAGGTGGGCCACTGGTCTGATCCAGCAGGGCTCTTCGTAGGTTCCTATGAGGGCCTCGGCCTCTGTGCCCTGTTGTTGGCCCTCCAGAGGAACCGGTTGGCCCCTGTGTGAGACAGGAGGCTGGACTAGATGGACCCCTGGTCTGATCCAGCAGGGCTCTTCTGATGCTCTCTATGCCCTGTTGTTGGCCCTTCAGAGGAACTGGTTGGCCACTATGTGAGACAGGATGCCGGAGTAGATGGACCACTGGTCTGATCCTGCAGGGATCTTCTGATGTTCTCATCAAGGGAAGGCCTCAGCCTCTATGCCCTGTTGTTGGCCCTCCAGAGGAACTGGTTAGCCACTATGTGAGACAGGAGGCTGGACTACATGGACCACTGGTCTGATCCTGCAGGGATCTTCTGATGTTCTTATCAAGGGAAGGCCTCGATCTCTATGCCCTGTTGTTGGCCCTCCAGTGGAACTGGTTGGGTGCTGTGTGAGACAGAATTCTTGACTAGATGGACCACTGGTCTGATCCAGCAGGGCTCCCCTGAGCCTCTCTCAGCCTCTATGCCCTGTTGTTGTCCTTTCAGAGGAACTGGTTGGCCACTATGTGAGACAGGAGGCTGTACTAGATGGACCACTGGTCTGATCCTGCAGGGCTCTTCTGATGTTCTTATCAGGGGAAGGCCTCAGTCTCTATGCCCTGTTGTTGGCCCTCCAGGGGAACTGGTTGGCCACTATGTGAGACAGGATGCTGGACTAGATGGACCTTCACTGGTCTGAACCTGCAGGGCTTTTTTAATGTACTTATGGCGCATTACACATTAGAGTCTGAAGCCCCCTGTCCTCCAGGGGAACTGATCTCCGTAGTCTGGAGATTAATTGCAATCCTGGGAGATTTCCAGTCCCTAGATATGATATCACGTCCATGCCGAGTTCCCTCTCCTCTCCGAACGCCCGCCCCAGGCGCCGTCCACAAATCTCCAGGCATTTCCCAAGCTAGAGTTGGCAACCCTAGTAGAAGGTGAATCTCCTGGTTTTGGAGGCCTGGCCAAGACGTCAATGGCCATTGCCTGGAACCGAAAATGGAGGGAGACGGCGAAGGGGAAGCCATCTCTCTGCATGGGATACGGTGGACTCCTAAGCCTTCAGGGATTTATTAATTCTATCCTTGTCTCTCTCCAAGGGAAAGAAAATACCTTCTTCAAAGGCATGAATAACATCTCCCTAAGTGGCTAGTAAAGCCCTCTCCCCGGTTTCCCACTTTGATTTTGCGATGGTTCTTACGCTGCCTTGTAAACTCCGTCACTAAGTACTGTAATTATAATTTCTTTCTGGCTGCGTCGCTTGGTGGGCGTCGCCCCTGTAGCATCGCTCACAGCTGGATCGCCCCAGAGAAGCCAGGGCATGGGGGGGGGCTCTTAAAGCAATAACACATTGTCAAGAATGTGTCTTTAAGAGACTATTCACATGTGTTACACTTTCTGGATCTGGAAATGTTGTGTATGCGAACACCTGGGAGCTTGACTCTGGAAGAACAATGGGGACTAGGCTCCTGGTCTCTCCAGTGGGGAACCAATGGGACCTTGGCGGGAGATTTAAACCCACCAATGGGACCTAGGGGTGTGTCCCCAGGTGTGTATATAGTTGGCCAGCCGGCCGTTAGTCTTTGTCTTTGTTGTGTACCAGTAAACCATGCTGATCGCTACATCAGTTTCAGTGGTTTCTTCCTGTGTTTAACCCACTACACTTCAGGAAACCTCTCCTCTTAGCCATTTTTGTAGCTCCCATAAGTTCCACGCATTTGTGTGCTCTTGATATGCTGAAATAATGTTGAAAATAACATACATTGAAGGGGGTGGGATTCAGCACAAGGATTCGAGAAACAGTGCGAGAATAAAGGTTTGCAGGTTCTAGTCTCACCAGATTAAATGGCAGGAAAGAGCAGGAGTTCAGTAGAGCATCTTCAAGACTGACAAAATTTGCGGCAGGGCAGGCTCTTTCATGAGTCACCGCTCGCTTCTTCAGATACTGCTAGGATGGGAGCCCGTCTTATATCTTGCGGAGTGGAGTGATGCTTCCCAAGGTTGATGGATTTCCATTCTGCATGACTCAATGTGGTCCCTTCCATGGAGACAAATCAAGACGAGTAGCCGTGTTAGTCTGTGGCAGCAGAAAAGAGCGAGAGTCCAGGAGCACCTCGAAGACTTAACAACATTGGTGGCGGGGTGTGAGCTTTTGTGAGTCACTGCTCACGCCTTCAGAAACAGCTAGGATGCGAGTCCATCTGTCCTCACGTCTTGGAGAGTAGAGAGATTTCGGATGTCAAATGACCATAGCAGGTGAATGACAGTAGGAGGCGTGATTGGATTAGGTGTGATGTGCGGGAGAAATCAGCATTGGTACCTGTGCAAGTTTTTTTCACAAGGTTGATGGATTTCCATTCTGTCTGGCTAAATGTGGTAGAATCATAGAATGTTAAAGTTGGAAGGGAGCTTGCAGGTCATCTAGTCTAACCCCCTGCACTCTGCAGGAGGACAGCCGAAAGAGAGCCCTACATACCTACAACATACCCAAAAGATGGTCGTCCAGCCTCCACTTGGAAACGTCCAGCGAAGGAGCACCCACCACCTCCCGAGGCAGTCTGTTCCACTGCTCAACCACCCTTACAGTCAGGATGTTTCTCCTGATCTTTAGCTGGTAACGACTCCCTTGTAATTTCCAGCCATTAGATCTAGTCTTGCAATCCGGAGCGAGAGAGAATAGATCTGCTCCATCTCCTACATGACAGCTCTTCAAATACTTGAAGACTGCAGTCATGTCAAATACTGAAGACTGCAGTCATGAAGCCTTCTCTTTCTCAGGCTGAACATACCCAACTCTCTCAGCCTTTCCTCGTAAGACTTGGACTCTAACCCTCTCACCATCCTGGTTGCCCTCTTCTGGACACGCTCGAGCTGGTCAACATCCTTCCTAAAATGTGGTGCCCAAAACTGGACACAGGACTCCAGGTGAGGCCTGACCAGAGCAGAACAGAGCAAAACTACCACCTCCCGTGATCTGGACACAGTGCTTCTGTTAATGCATCCTAAGACTCCATGGTGCCTTCCATGGAGGCAGATCAAGGTGGGTAGCTGTGTTAGTCTTGTCCGTAGCAGCAGAAAAGAGCCAGAGTCCAGGAGCACTGTCAAGACTAAGACTGATTCCACAAAAGTAGCTATCCCACCCTCAGTCTCCCATTTCCCCTGGTTGTACTACTCAATCTCCCACTATTTGCTGCGTGGCCACATTTTCGACTCGCGTCTTGCCCCGATTTCCCCCCACGTCTTCTTGATCCTAAAAAATAAGGACTAGAACTTGAGGGCATCCAATGATAGGCGGTAGGTTCAGGATGGACAAACAAATATACTTCGTTACACAGAGAGTGATTCCAATGTGGAATTCAGTGCCAGAGGATGTAGTGAGGCCGCAGGAATAAAGAGCTGTCAAAGAGGATTAGATAGATTCATGGAGGAGAGGTCTATCAGTGGTTACTCTGCGCTCGGAACGCTGTTACCTTCCCACCGAAGTGGTACCTATTTATCTACTTGCAATTTCTTGCTTTCGAGCTGCTAGGTTGGCAGGAGCTGGAACTAGAGACGGGAGCTCACTCCGTCATGCGTCACACTCGGGTCTCGAACTGCTGAGCTACCGACCTTCCACAGCCTGCAGTTCAGCGACTTAACCACTTGAGCCACCGCAGCTCTATACCTTGTGGCTAATAGCCACTCATGGACCTCTGCTCTTAAGAACATAAGAGAAGCCATGCTGGATCAGGCCAGTGGCCCAACCAGTCCAACACTCTGTGTCACACAGGGGCCAAAACCCAGATGCCATCAGGAGGTCTACCCCCGGGGCCAGAACTCCAGAAGCCTTCCCACTGTTGCCCCCCCTCGCAAGCACCAAGGATACAGAGCATCCCTTGCCCCAAACTGAGTGTTCTATCTTTACGCCTTGTGGCTAATAGCTAGCCACTGATGGACCCTCTGCTCCATATGTTTCCCCAATCCCCTCTTGAAGATCTCTATGCTTGTAGCCGCCGCCACCTCCTGTGGCAGTGAATTCCAGGTGTTAATCACTCTTTGGGTGAAGGAAGGACTCCCTTTAATCTGTTCTAACCCGACCGCTCAGCAATTTCATGGAGTGCCCACGAGTTCTTGCATTGTGAGAAAGGGGGAAAAGGACTTCTTTCTCCACCTGCACTATCCCAGGTATAATTTTGTGAACCTCTCGTGTCACCCCTCAGTTGCCATTCCTAAAAGCGAAAGAGCCCCAAACCTCTTTTCCCTTTCTTCTTAGGGAAGGTATCCCGTCCCCTTAATCGTTTGGGTTGCCCTTTTCTGCACCGTTTCTCCCGACTCGGAGTCGACGGCCCTGACATTGGTTCCGTGAGCCCCCCCCCCCGTTTGTCTCCCAAGCGCAGGATCAGCAAGCAGATAATCTAGCTGATTAACCGAAGCTCGTGGGAAGGGCTTGGTTGGGAGCCAGGTGACTCTGGAGCGCATGAAAGCAGCACCTGCCTTTTTGGGGTTTGGAACAGCCCAAGGGGATGGATGGGACTGTAAACACGGCTCAGGAGGGGGGAGAAAAAGTCTTCTTTTTTTCTGACTCGGTGCCAGCGTCTCTGGGGACTGATTTGTCATTCTTTGGGGGGGGGGACATTCGCCTGACGTCATGCGGTCTGCAGAGCCAGCTGGCGCTCATTTGGCCCTGGTAGGTGCCAGACATTCTCCAGCTTTCCTTTGTGTGGGGACATCAACACAAGTGCAAAGGCCGGGCCCTGTTGTACACTGCGGGGAAGGGCCGGCCTTTGTCTTCCAGGGAAAGGGGCTTGGGCATTCCTTCCCCTTTTCAAAGCCGTGCCCTGAGTCAATCTCGGCTCCCGTCTCTTGTGTTTGCTCTCCCTTTCTCCTGGGTGTGTACCTACACGCCCATCCTCCGGAGCAAGAACACCAGCGTCTGGGTTTCCTCGTAAATCTCAATGCGCCACCCGGGGCTACGTTTTTGATCCATTTCTCTGAAACTGGAGAAGGAGGGAGGTGGATTGGAAGAGGCAGCGGGGTGCAAATCGCCGTCCCCCCCTTCTTGGCTCAGGGACTGCGTTGGGAACTCTGAACTGGGGAGGGGGGGGAATGGAATTGCAAAGAGAATTTGGGAAATTTGGGGAAACATCTAGAGACTGGGAGCATTGCCAGGGAGGGAGAAAGAAAAATCCTTCTCCGTAATCTTTTTTTTTTAAAAAAAAGATCTGAGGAATCAGTGGGGTTGCCAAGCTCCAGGTGAGGCCTGGAGATCTCCCAAAATCACCACTAATCTCCACCACAGGCAGATCACTTCCCCAAGGGGCACCTTTAAGACTAACAAAGGTTTATTCAAGGAATGAGCTTCCATGTGCAAAGCACACTTTTTCAAACACATTGGAATGGAAGGTTGACCAAAGTTATAGACCAGGGGTGTCGAATTCATTTGTTACTGTAGCACGGAGAAAGGGGCCTAAGCCCAAGCACAGACCACCAGATCAACAGAAGGAGAAGAACTTTATTCGCGCCGGTTCAGTCAGCGAAGCACGCTTTAAACAGACTGAACCCAGAGCAATGCAGGCTCCAGGCTTTTATACTGCAACAAGGTTACACGTCATCATTTACATCACCAGAGTGGAATTTTCCATTGACTAGGCTTACTTTTCCCGCCCAAACCAAACAAGCTCACTTCTGCCCCCTTATGACTGGAACATGAACAGCAACTATCCCCTTATATGGGCAAGGAATAATAAATGCCTACTTCATTCCCCCCTTTCGGTCCTTTCTCTGGGACAGAGAGAGAGACCGACCAATAACATGGCATAGCATTTATTCCTTGCCTGGAGAGTATACAGTAACTAACAGTACTTTTCTTCTTTAACCTGTGGAAGAATTTATGCATTAGTGTTCAACCTGTTCCTTTTAGCAGTAACCAAATATAAAAGTTTAACAGTATCATTGTGAGCTAACATTGCATTAACTGTTTTGGTAGCTACATTCTTAACCAAAGGTATCAAACAAGGGAGAAGTAACAAACCACCAAAGGCTAAAGCTATTAAGAACAATATACGTTTCCAATCTCCAAGTATGTTTCCGAACCAATCTTCAGTATCTATTCCTGTCCAGGTTTGGACTGGGACATGGGCTAAATTACGCATATGTTCTGTAATCTGTTCAATAGCTTTACCATTGTCATCAATCTGTAAACAACAATTTGAAAGGTTAAACTTTCCACAAACTCCTCCTTCAGTTGCTAATAAGAAATCTAAGGCAAGTCGGTTCTGGTAAACAGCAGTGCGAAGTTGTGTGTTGGTTTCGGCTAATACAGACAGAGCCAGGGAAGTTTCATTAGTTATGATTTCTAAAACCGCTTGTAGTCTAATTATTCGATTTAGCATATAAATGGGGGTTCTATAACCATATGTACCATCAGCTGCCCAGGTAGCTGGACCATATACTTGAATAATACGTTCTGGAGGCCATTCATCATCTTTCCAGTTACCTACAGCTAATCCCCGTATTTCTCGCTTTGAGCGTCCTAACTCATCATATACTGGGACTCCTAACCTTTCTCCGACAGTGAGGGGTAGGAGGAAAAAGCTAGGTTTTATAGTACCTAATATACAAGCACCATTCCATGTAAGGGGCAGGGTTGCATAGGCAGCTGAACCACATATCCAGTATAAGGAGTCTGGAGCTCTCCATTCTTTAGAAGTGCTACAGGGGTTGTCCCATAGGACTTGTAAACGACTCATATTAACATAAGGTGGGGCTTGGGTGACATTCGGATTAGCAAAATTAATATAGGCTTTAGGCTGGGTGCCATTACAGAACCATCCTTCTTCACAATCTAGGGCTCCCACTGAAATGTTAAAAGGAGCTCCCTGTCGTATAAAACAAGTATGACCAACTAAGGGATTTTTCAGGATCCATCTACTGGGGCGGTGGATATTATTCCAGGAAAGGTTGAAAGCATGGGAGATATTATTAAGTTCTACCTCTTTGGCCTCCCAGGGCCATTGTTCTCCCATATTGGTACCTCCACAGACATAACAATTCTTAACTGATAGTTCTCCTGCAATTCTTTCAGCAAGATCGATAAATAGATTCTTGGTCACTGGGGGGATTTCTATTACTTTCCCCATTTCTGACCAAAAGGTTGTGTGAATCTTCATTTCAGTGCTTTGGATTTTTGAACTAATAGTTTCTATGACAATGCGTCCGTATGGACTTTTTCGACCACCAATATCTATGCCAACCCCATACATCAGTTTCTTTCTTCCCTGGTTCTCGGATGCTCGGAAATGTAAGCACAAGGGAGTGCAGTGGTTATGGCTGCAAGGGGTTAGACTAGTTCCCTGGGATAACTTAAAGTACGGGTGGGCTTTCCCTCCTCCCACTATTCCACCTTGAGGTCCATCTGAGATATTACCATCATTAGAGACATACCAGACTTGTGCTTCAAGTTCATAAGTTGATGACAGAAACATTTTCCCTTCTTTGGCATAGCTCTGCTCTTTAGCTAGCCCTCCACACGTTTGTCTAATTTCCCCTGCACTATACTTTCGACTTCGAGAGATGGCATGACATATGTCAAAACAGACTTGCATACTTTGACTAGACTGGGAAGTGACATTGGACGCTAAAAGGGAAGAGGTGAAAGTATCAGGACTTGTGTACCATCCACTAATATAAGCATAAACATTAATACGGGCCCGAGTCACATTGGACTGGGGTCGAAAGCACATAAATTTCCCTTGATTTACACAAACACTGTAACTTATGCCCTCATGAGAACATTGGGTAACTACAGACGAAATACAATCAAAGTCAGAATGATAAATGAGGGTTTGTGAGACTTGACCTTCACGAAAAGTGGAAGTAATGCAAGAGGTACAAGCAGGAAACCCCATAACTGGGATGCAGATCATAGAAGGTACAAAAACACAATTTAACAGAAGCATCCACATCTTGGGCCTGTGCGTCGACTAGTCAGCTTCCGGTGTGACTAGAGCAGGGCCTGATGCTCCAACGAAGGTCTGATTTTTCACCCGTGCGCAGGGAGACCGTTTCCGGTAGGTCTCAGCAGGGGTTCTGGAGTCAATCTTCAGCTGTGTCCTCTTGGGGCGTGGGCCCAAGAGAAGCAGAGCTTGCTGGATTACTGGGCACGACACGTCTAAGCTTCACAGTAGTAGGATTAGATCCTGGCTCAGCAGTCCATCTAGTATGGGCAAGCTTCAAATTCGTCCAGTGGATCCAGGGTTTCCTCTCAACGACCTTCACAGCTGTAGGGGAACTGAGTAAAACAGTGAAAGGTCCCTCCCACCTTGGCCCTAAGGGCTCTGGTCTCCAATTTTTAACCCATACTGAATCTCCAGGACTGACATGACACACAGAATCAAACAAGGGAACTGGGAGACAGGCAGAGTAATGTCTTTGGAGTTTCTCAACTTGTCGTCCAAGGGCTTGTAATTCTGCTGAGGTGATTAACTGATGAAACCCATAAGCATCGGTATGAACTCCCATGGTCAGTGGGGGAGGACGGCCAAACATTGCCTCATAAGGAGAAACTGAAGTTCGTTTGGAAGGGAGGCAGTGCAGTCGGAATAACACTAGAGGTAGAATCTTAGGCCATGGCTGTTCAGTCTCTTGGGTGAACTTCCGCAAGGAGGCTTTAAGAGTTCTATTAGCTCGTTCTACTGCTCCTGAACTCTGGGGACGATAGGCACAGTGTAATTTCCAGATGATTCCTAAGGCTTTGGCAACTTGCTGAGTTAATTCAGAGATGAAGGCTGGTCCATTATCAGAGGAAACCCAGGTAGGTAATCCGAATCTTGGAATTAGATCCCTTAACATGGCTCGGGCAACTTCTGAGGCCTTTTCAGTGGCAGTTGGAAACGCTTCTATCCATCCAGTATGCGTACAGACAAACACCAACAGGTAGTGATGACGACCAACTTTTGGCATCTCGGTGAAATCAACAACAAGCGAAGTCATTGGGGCTGGTCCTGGGGTATTGATTCCTGGAGGTCGTCGGGGACCTTCTCTAGGATTGTTTCGGGCACAGGTAACACACTGACGGCACACGAGGTCTGCTAATGCTGTCTTCCGTTCCAGATGAGCCCAGCGGTCTAAGGCTTTAACAAGACTGGAAGATCCATAATGGGTATTAGCATGAAGGGCTTTCATTATTTCATAGCCTAAGGAGGCTGGAATCCAAATTTTTCCTGTTGGCAAGATCCACCAACCTTCCTCATTCTTTTTTGCTGATTGCTGGTCACAGAGGTAGTCTTCATGTTTGGTGTAACGAGGCGTCCAAGCTGAGACTGGAGTGGGGAAGACAGGACAGGCTAAGACTGACGGACTAGGAACTAGAGTGCGGAGACAAAGTTTTCCTTCTGCTGCTTCCTTAGCTGCTTTATCAGCACGACCATTTCCTTCTGCAATTGGGTCAGACTTCCGTTGATGTCCTCGACAGTGGATTATTGCAATCTTAGTTGGCAGATTGATGGCTTCTAGCAGAAGACGAAGATTTGGCCCATATTTGATATCCTTTCCAGCGGCTGTAATAAATCCTCGGTGTTGCCACAGCATTCCATGTGCATGGGCTGCCTTGAAAGCAAACATTGAATCGGTGAATATATTTGCAGCTGCATTCTTGCTTAGATGTAGGGCAACTGTCAGGGCTATTATTTCTGCTAGTTGAGCAGATGTTCCAACGGGTAGAGATTCTGCTTGTATCACCTGATGGTCATCTACAACAGCATAGCCTGCTTTGCGACGTCCTTGAGGGTTGATGAAACTGCTACCATCACAGTACAATATTAAGTCTGGCTGCTGAAGGGGTTGGTCACGAAGGTCAAGACGAGATGCAAACAGCTGGTCAGTGGTTACTAGGCAATCATGCTCAACATCTTCACATGGTACTGGCAACAAGGTGGCTGGATTTATGTTGATGACAGGAGCTAGAGATACACCTGGGTTCTCGAGGAGAACTGCTTGGTACCTGGCCATACGTGAAACTGTCAGATATTTGTGACCACGAGCTTCTAAAATGGTCTTAACTCCGTGTGATACAAACACTGTGAGTGGGGCTCCCCAGGTGAATTTGTTTGCTGCTTCAATAAGTCTACAGCAGGCAGCAACAGCACGTAAGCAAGGGGGCAGACCGGCTTCTACAGCATCCAGGTTTTGGCTAAGGTAGGCCACAGGCCGATTGTGAGTCCCAAGTTTCTGGAGAAGGACACCTAAAGCAACACTTTGCTTCTCATCTACGCAAAGGGAAAAAGGTTTTTCTGGATCTGGCAGTCCTAAGGCAGGAGCCTCAATGAGCCGTTGTTTCAGGGTCCTAAAGGCAACATCTTGATCTGGGCCCCAGACAAAAGGTTCCTGTGTCCCCCCTTTGGTAGCTTCATATAAGGGTTTGGCCAAAAGAGCAAAGGAGGGAATCCATAACCGACAGTAGCTAGCTGCACCTAAGAAGCCTCGTAGCTCTTTGCGACTCTGGGGTAGAGGTATCTGGCACACAGTTTCTTTCCTTGCATTACTGAGAGACCGTTGATTCTTAGAGATTTCAAATCCTAGGAACTGGACTCGAGTTAAGCAGATCTGGGCCTTCTTGAATGAGACTTTATAGCCACAGGCATCAAGGAGACGGAGAAGGTTAAGGGTGCCCTGGGAACATCGATGAGGGTCAGGGGCACAAAGTAACAAGTCATCCACATATTGGATTAAGGTAAGGACCCCTTCTTGGGTGTCAAAGTTCTCTAAGTCTTTACCGAGGGCCTGTCCAAACAATGAAGGAGAATTTTTGTAGCCTTGGGGCAAACGAGTCCAAGTGTACTGACATGGGCTGGAGGCTCCAGGGGCTCTCCATTCGAAGGCAAAGATGTCTCTGGACTGGTGGTGAAGTCCAATACTGAAGAACGCATCTTTCAAATCCAAGACAGTAAACCATGCAGCCGTGGATGGAATCAGAGTCAGGATTGTATAGGGATTTGGCACTACAGGGTGGATAGCTTCTACTTGAGTATTCACTGCCCTCAGGTCTTGGACTGGGCGGTAATCAGGATTCTTGGGGTCTGGAGAAGGCTTAGGTACTGGAAGGATCGGAGTATTCCAGGCAGATTCACAGGGGATCAGGATGCCATCTTTCAGGAGTCTCTGAAAGTGTTTGGTTAACACTCTTCGGGCATCTTCACGAATAGGGTATTGACGCTCTCTCACTGGATTGGCAGTAGGTTTAAGGACCACAACTACAGGAGGTTGGTGTTTAGCAAAGCCTGGGGGATTATCTTCTGCCCATACAGTTGGCACTTCATTTCGGTAGTACAATTTATCCTGCACCTTTTCCTTGTCATAAAAAGCATCTTTATCAGTCTGATACTGGACTTCTTCAGGGTCACCATCAGGGTGTCTTCTAAATCCACATCCCATTAGGACCTCAGGAAGTCGCCACTCTTCTGTAGCATCAACCTCTAAATTACAACACACTAGTGAAGTTTGAGTCTCTGGAGGTAAGGACAGAAGTGCTGAGCCATCCGGAGTATCAAAGGTTATGGAGGCACGCATTTTAGATAAAAGATCTCTCCCAAGCAAATTAATCGGACAGCTGGGATTTAAGAGAAAACGGTGGGTGACCCGGTGACCTCCTAGAGAACAGGTTCTTGATTGGAGGTATGGGAGAGCAAGTTTCTTCCCTGCCATGCCTACAACTGTTAGGCTATCTTTAGTGGGCGGAGCAATGGGTGTCGTTACAATGGATACTTCAGCCCCCGT
This sequence comes from Gekko japonicus, assembly GCF_001447785.1. Classification (NCBI taxonomy): domain Eukaryota; kingdom Metazoa; phylum Chordata; class Lepidosauria; order Squamata; family Gekkonidae; genus Gekko; species Gekko japonicus. Next base: position 70,984 of record NW_015159819.1, read on the forward strand.
GTCTAACATGAAATCAACAGGATTTCCTTCAATATTTAAGCGGACCAAGGGCTCCCGAGGGCCACAATTGACAGAGCCCGGTCGCCCCTAATCATCATAGTTCATTCCGGCCATACCAACAAAGCCATCTTCCGACTTCCCTGCAGGGTAGGTGCGGCTGTACCGGCTTTCATTAACTTGCCCTCTTGGAAGGTGGTTAAAGCTCTGTCCTCTTCCTTGGCCTCTAGATCCTCCCCTCCCCCGGAGTCTGGACTGGCGGTTCGGACATTCGTTTTTCCAGTGGCCATCCGCTCTACAGTATGCACATTGGTCCCGGCCTAGGGTTCTAGGACCACGGGGCTCAAGGTTGGATGTTGGGGACGGGCGGTCATACTCATGGCCTTGGATCACTGCTGCTAAAATTGCTGCCTTTCGTCTATGCTTAGCTTCTTCTTCTTTCTTCTCTTCTTTATCTCTATTCACAAAAACCTTCTGGGCCACCTCAATTAATTGGGACACGTTCATCCCTTGGAACCCTTCTAACTTCTGTAATTTGCGTCTAATGTCAGGTGCAGCCTGGCTAACAAAAGATGCATTCACCATTGTACGGTTTGCTTCTTCCTCTGGGTCAAAAGGAGTGTAGAGGCGGTAAGCCTTGTACAGTCTTTCAAGGAAGGTATAGGGTGGCTCAGTTGGCTCTTGAATGACCTCCCTCAATTTAGCCATATTCATGGGCTTCTTTCCTGCTTCCTGGAGACCTAAGAGGATGGCAGTTCGGTATTCCTCTGATCTTCCTCTATCTGCATCTACATTGGGGTCCCAATTTGGGTCTATATCTGGGAAGCGGGCACGAACCCAGTCAGCTGCATTAGGCTGTTGGTCAGCAGGGACTCTGTTTTCAACAGTTTTCTTAGCAGCTGCCATGACTTTCCGCTTCTCTTCTGAAGTTAATAAAGCAGTAAGTAACTGGCTACAATCTCGCCAGGTAGGGGCATGTGTAGCCATAATTGTTGTAAACAGATCTGTCATGGGTCGGGGGTCTTCACTATATGGGGTCGTCTGTGTTCTCCAATTACAGAGATCGACAGTACTGAAAGGAGAATAGACCCATCTCATAATCCCATCCGCTCCTGCTGGAACTTGACGGAGAGGGCAGACTGTTGCTAAATTGCCAGTTTCCTGAGATTTGCCTACAGGCACTTTAAAAGGGTTCATTTCACTGAGTCCTGATGTAGGACTCCAATGAGTGGCGGGGCTCCAGGTCCCTGTTGTCGGATTTTTCTTAAGGACTGTCTTAGGTATGGGAGTGACAGGGGTCTCAGGTTCAGGAGCAGAGGCAGTAGCCAAACAGTCCACTAAGGATGGATAAATGGTGGAGACTGGCACTGAAGGGCTAAGCGCTTCACTGATTTGCAGTTCCTGAAGCTGCTCCTGGGCTGCAAGTTCTTGGGCGGCACGGGCCTGCGCAGTCTGTGATCTAGTCACTCTTGCTTCTGGGGGCGGAGTTGGAAGAGGAGGCGGTGGCAATGGCCCAGCAGAGTATGGTGGGGGCCAATCATCCTCCGGTGGCGGGCAAGTCACTTGGGGGCCTTGGGGCCTGCTTTCTGGGGTATTCAGGGTTGGACAAATTGCTGGCATAGTTCCTGGTGTTGGGCAAACTATAGGCTGGTTGGCTGCTGGGGCAGAGCCCTGTCGGGTTTTAAATCGCTTGGCCTTGGAAGGATTTTTCCTCACATATTCATACCAGCAGTAGACATAATGGAGCTGCTGATCGGAATGGTCCTCTTGGGGATCCGTAGCTGCCAGATAGACTCTGTGTAGCAGAGAGAGATCCATGGAGCCCTCTGGTGGCCATCCCACTGTAAACGCAGGCCAGTTTACCTCACAAAATGTCTGCAGACAGACTGGATTTAAAACTACGCCATGAGTGGCTGTGCCAAAAATTTCTTCAAAGTGCTTGAGCATAAACTGAAGAGGGGTTTTGGGCTTTGCCTGACTCCCTCCCATTTTGAACAGACAAAAGACAGACAGCTGGGTATACAGAGGGTGGGGTAAACAGGGAGAGTGGTAAGGGGTCCACTGCTCCTAGACACATAAAAGGGAGACCTTAACCACAAATGCTTCCACCTGTACCCGACTCAGATGCGATCTCTCGACTGAGAAATGCGAGCTTGAGGTGACCACAATTCAATTTGACTTTCTCCTATTACGGGAGTCCGCCTTTTCACACTCACACACCATGCATTCACTTCAACACAGATCCCACCCTGATCATAGGAAAGCCAAGGCTTTCCTAGCCTGCCTGACAGAAACTGACCCGATAGGAAGGTGATCAGGCTTCCTCTTCCCTTCAACTGAAGGGGACCGATACCGATTAATACTGACCTGACTCTGACCAGACTGGACTCCGGAGTCTTCCCCTGATGTTCTCCTCCTGGCTGAGTTCACTGAGCAAGCGACTTTGGTGAGAACCAGCCCTGGAGAGGAGTGAATGATCGGCTTTTCGAAATCGAAAATGGCGCCTTTGCCGCCAAACAGTCCTCAGTCAGTGCGGTTCTCTTCAAAATCGTGGCTCAGGAGGGCCCCAACAACCCGGCCTTGGTTGGGTGCTCCCCCCTTTCCCGGTCAGGGAACCAGAAATGTAGCACGGAGAAAGGGGCCTAAGCCCAAGCACAGACCACCAGATCAACAGAAGGAGAAGAACTTTATTGGCGCCGGTTCAGTCAGCGAAGCACGCTTTAAACAGACTGAACCCAGAGCAATGCAGGCTCCAGGCTTTTATACTGCAACAAGGTTACACGTCATCATTTACATCACCAGAGTGGAATTTTCCATTGACTAGGCTTACTTTTCCCGCCCAAACCAAACAAGCTCACTTCTGCCCCCTTATGACTGGAACATGAACAGCAACCATCCCCTTATATGGGCAAGGAATAATAAATGCCTACTTCATTACGAGGGCCGGATCTGACATAAATGAGACCTTGTTGGGCCGGGCCACGTGTGTCATAAAATGTAACACCAGGGAGCGGAGGTATAAACTTTATAAAGGACACAAACACAATATTTTGTTTATTTAGCAGTGTCTGATAACTGACACCTCTTGCTCTGAATGACTGCATCAAAATGTCTGTGCTGCTGCAGTCTTGAGTATGCTGTGTGTGTATCTGTAAGCTGCAAAGCTACAATGACGCAGCAGCAGCAGAACCGGAAGAAGAAGCAGAAGACAGCCAGTTCCACTGCGGGCCTGAGAGAAGCCCTCCAAGGGGGGGGGGGCTGAACCGGCCTCCGGGCCGCATGTTTGACACCCTTGTTATAGACAGTCTTGAAGGTGCTTCTGGACTCTTGGGCCGAATCTGCATTTGCATTTTTAAATCATTTTCATGCTGCTGTGACGCCGTCTTTCTCTATGCTTCTTTGAATGTTGTTTGGAGAAGATTCTTTTAAAGCAGTGCGGAGGAGTGATGACAGTGGAGCCGCCACGAGAGGGCGATAAACATATGCAGACATGCAAAAGTATGCTAGCACTCCTGAGGTGTGAAAACAACACCAAATGCAGACAGCTTTTTTGGAGACGGAGTCAAAAGGCTGGGACACTGTTGGGAAAGGCAAATGCAGATTCCGCCCTTGCTCTTTTCTTCTGCCACAGACAGACTAACATGGGGACCCATCTTGATCTGTCTTCCTGGGGGGAAATGGCTGCTTTGGAGGGTGGACTCTATGGCATAAGAACATAAGAGACGCCAATGTTGGATCAGGCCAAAGGCCCATCCAGTCCACCACTCTGTGTCACACAGTGGCCAGAAATACCAGTGCCATCAGGAGGTCCACCAGTGGGGCCAGGACACTAGAAGCCCTCCCACTGTTGACCCCCCCCCCCAAGCACCAAGAATACAGAGCATCCCTTGCCCCAGAGTCCCTATCTATACTTTGTGGCTAATAGCCACTGATGGACCTCTGCTCCACATGCTTATCTAATTCCCTTTTGAAGCCGTCCATGCTTGTAGCCGCCACCACTTCCTGTGGCAGTGAATTCCATGGGTTAATCACTCTTTGGGTGAAGAAGGACTTCCTTTTATCCATTCTAACCCGACCGCTCTGCAGTTTCATGGAGTGCCCACGAGTTCTTGTATTGTGAGAAAGGGAGAAAAGTACCTCTTTCTCTACCTGCTCTTTCCCGTGCATAATCTTATAAACCTCAATCATGTCACCCCTCAGTCGTCGTTTCTCCAAGCGAAGGAGCCCCAAGCGCTTTAACCTTTCCTCATAGGGAAAGTGTTCCAACCCTTTTATCATTCGAGTTGCCCTTTTATCATTCGAGTTGCATCGTACCCTGTGGAGCCCCCTCCCCTCCCTTCCCCTCCCCAAACCCTGCCCTACACGGGCTCTGCTCCCGAAACCTCCAGGGATTTCCCAACCTTGAGTTGGCACCCCTACTTCCCTTCCATCTTTGATCTTGAGGTGCGTGCATGGAAGCCACAGTCCCTTTGGCAGGAGGAAGTAAAGAGATGAAGGCGGTGAACGTCTCTGAGGGGTGCATGAAACCTAACTCCCTCCGCCCCAGGAGGAGAGGGCTTGCCCACCAGCTTTCCCGTGTCCTTGAGTGTTCCCTGCTGTTTCCTCCAAAAGAAAAAGGTGCCGCCATGGTACATGCAGCCGCTCCATTGTTACGTGAAAGATGTGAGGGAGCCGAAGCTCGAATGCGTGAGGGGGCCATCGAAAGAGCAGGAGGAGAAGTCTGGCCTTCGTGTTCCTCTCCCTTCGGGGCCAGGTGCACTCTCTGAATGGAGAATCCAACGCCGGGAACATTGGTGACCGCTCAGCCCTGGCTGTTTCCCTCTCAGAATTTGGAACCCGCAACGGGGCTGTGTCTTTGTGGTCTTTGCACAGAGGGAAGGGGAGGAAGAGAAAGAGGATTTATTTAGCTTTCGCAGACAATACAAATCCACCCCAGAGTTTTGGCACCCGCCGCGGATGTGTTTGGGAGGCTTTCGGCAATGGTCTTTGCCTCTCAAATGGGAAACCTGAGCGTTATAATTTTTTTTACATCTAATCACCCCTCTCGGTTTTTAAAGACTTCAGGTGTTTTGCTTTTGTAAAAAAAAAAAAAGGAAAGCAGCCACAAATGCTTTTTTAAAAAATGTTCCTGCTAACACAGATTAAAAAAAAATATTAACAGACAACACGCCGCATTTCTAACCAATAATTAATTCAAAACCTATGTGTTCTCATAAACCTATATGTTCTCGGGAACGTGTCCAGAGGAGTGCAACGAAGATGGTGAGAGGTCTGGAGACCAGGTCCTATAAGGGAAGGTTGAAGGAGCTGGGTAGGTTTAGCCTGGAGAGGAGACGACCAGTGTTCCCTCTAAGCTGAGTTAGTGTGAGCTAAAAAGGTAAAGGTTCCCTTGCTCGAAAGTCAGTCGAGTCCGACTCTAAGGTTGCAGTGCTCATTTCCGTTTCAAAGCCAAAGAGCCAGCGCTGTCTGAAGATGTTTCCGTGGTCATGGGGCCGGCATGACTAAACACCAAGGCGCACGGAACGCTGTTACCTTCCCACCAAAGTGGTACCTATTTATCTACTTGCAATTTCTTGCTTTCGAACTGCTAGGTTGGCAGGAGCTGGGACTAGAGACGGGAGCTCACTCTGTCATGCGGCACACTCGGGTCTCGAACTGCTGAACTACTGACCTTCCACAGCCTGCAGTTCAGCGTCTTAACCACTTGAGCCACTGCAGCTCCTTAGTGTGAGCTAGCTCACAGTTCTTTTAAGCCTCCGACTCACACATTTTGGTCTTAGCTCAGGAAGGATGGCTCCAGAGCAGACTAATATATGCAGTAGCCAAGTCACTCTCTCACAGTTTTAATGCCACTAGCTCACAATTTTGCTCACAGGACTCCACAGCTTAGAGGGAGCACTGGAGACAACTGAGAGGTGATATGATGACCATCTTCAAATACTTTTTTGTCATCTTCTGGGCATGGAACAGGGGTCACTGGGGGTGTGGGGGGAGGTATTTGTGAATTTCCTGCATTGTGTAGGGGGTTGGACTAGATGACCCTGGAGGTCCCTTCCAACTCTATGATTCTAGGATTCTACAAAATATCCTTAACCTAAAATCATATTTTTGGTAGTGGAGGGTCCATGGCTTAGTGGTAGAGCATCCGCTCTGCGTGCAGAAGGTCCCAGGTTCAGTCCCCGGCATCTCCAATTCAAAATGTGAAAGATCTCGTCTGCCTGTGACCCGGGAGAGCAGCTGCTGGTCTGCTTTGACAATACTGACCTGAATGGACCAAGGGTCTGATTCAGTAGAAGGCAGCTTCGTGTTTGTTTGTGTGTGTTTGGCGAGGGGCCATGGCTCAGGGGTGGAACATCCGCTTGGAGTGCAGAAGGTCCCAGATTCAATCCTCAGCATCTCCAGTTGATAGGATCAGGTAGTAGGTCACGCGGAAGACCTTTCTCTGACTGAGACCCTGGAGAGCTGCTGCCGGTCTGCGCAGACAATACTGACCTTGAGGGACCAAGGGCCTGATTCAGTAGAAGGCAGCTTCGTGTTTGTTTGTGTGTGTTTGGCGAGGGGCCATGGCTCAGGGGTGGAACATCCGCTTGGAGTGCAGAAGGTCCCAGATTCAATCCTCAGCATCTCCAGTTGACAGGATCCGGTAGTAGGTCACGTGGAAGACCTTTCTCTGCCTGAGACCCTGGAGAGCGGCTGCCGGTCTGCGCAGACAATACTGACCTTGAGGGACCAAGGGCCTGATTCAGTAGAAGGCAGCTCCGTGTGCTCATTCTGTCCAAGTCACGCTAACTTCACAACCTTCTCCTCTCAAGATGGTGCTGGTTTCATCTGGGTCAGTACGGAGAACAAGAAAAACTGTGAGAAAGTGACGCTTAATGTATGTCTTTAAAGAATCATAGAAAAGTGAAAAAAAATAATATACATAATCATAGAAAAATATCTATTTACGGTGATCTCCGGAATGTCTTGCCGTTTCGAAGGAAGATCCTCTTCTGAACAAAAACGTGGGACAAAAGCTGTCTCTCAATAGTTCATATCCTCTGGTGACGTCTCACAATTATCAAAGAAGATTTTCAGTAATCATAACAGCTGTAATCAGTGTTCCCTCTAAGCTGAGTTAGTGTGAGCTAGCTCATAGTTTTTTAGCTTCCGGCTCACACTTTTTTGTCTGCGCCCAGGAAGGAGGGCTCCAGAGAGAACTGATTTATGCAGCAGCCAAATCGCTCACTCACAACTTTTATGCCGGTCGCTCACAAAGTAGAATTTTTGCTCACAAGACTCCACAGCTTAGAGGGAACATTGGCTGTAATGTATAGTAGAACCTGCCATGGGCTAAGATGATTGTAATGCGTTACTTTTTCACAGTTTTTCTTGTTCGTATTATCTCATTAACTTTAACTTTAGACTTTACTGTGAGATTACTGTGCCAATCAATTGTTATTATCTCATCTGGGTCAGGTCAGCAGAGGGAGGATGCACATTTTTCTGTTGCAAAGTCCCCATGACGAGAAATGCCCTGAATGGTCCTTCTGGGCCTTGATGAAGTCCTCGGTGAGAGGGCGGGGTGACGCTAACCTCCCTGCCCCTCCACTTAGCGGAGGTGTCCAGAGGTGGCAGGACAGGGACACAGGAAACTGGGGTGGGAAGGCGCACATGTTCCCACTCATATCCAAGGTGGTCGAGACTCACTTTGTCTTCCACCTTGAACGACAGACAGAAGGCTCGCCACACCCTTCCTGAAATGGCTGCTTTGTTTATATAGAACTATCCGGGTGCGTTGCACTGTACAGGGTATCAGAGAGCCAGTCTGGTGTAGGGGTTAGGAGCGCGGCCTCTGATCTGGGAGAACCGGATTTGATTCCCCACTCCTCCACCTGCGGCTGCTGGTGTGACCTTGGGTCAGTCACAAGTTCTCTTAGAGCTGTTCTCTCATGAGAAGTCCTCGGAAGAGCTCTCTCATCCCCACCTACATCACAGGGTGTCTGTTGTGGGGAGAGGAAGGGAAAGGAGATTGTAAGCTGCTCTGAGACTCCAGGTGAAGGGCAGGGTATAAATCCAACTCTTCTGCTGCTTGTTCTTCTTCTTCTTCCAACTCTTCTTTTTTGTATTCCTCTTCTTCTTCTTCTTCTTCATCGTCACCATCACCATCATCACCATCATTCAGGGTCCTAGAATCTGTTTCACTGAAGTGGGACGAATGTTGTGTTAATTCATGGATTAGAATTGTTGACGTCAGGGGTCTTGTTGTAGAAAAAGAGCTGCCGGAGCTCATTAGCATAACTCATTAGCATAACTTATTTGCATATGCCACGCCCCCTGACATCACCGGAAGTGACAGAAGGCCACACCCCCTGACATCACCGGAAGTGTGTCAGAAGGCCCGTCTACTTACCCTCCTGCTTCATCCTCATTCCCAAACGGAATGAGGATCGAAGCAGGGGGCGGGGTAAAGAAGGGGCGGGGCTTCACCACGTGACCGCCCCGCCCCCTAGAGGTTCTCTTCCGGAGCTCCGTACCTGAGAGCTCCCCCCCGACTAGAGCCCTGGTTGACGTGTAAACTAATGGTATTCACGCAGCACACTTATAAAAAGCTGTTAGGTGAAACGGTATTGTATGCAATTCCCGTTGTGTGTATGCATATATTTTTTCCAACCTGATGAAGAAATACAATTCACTACAGAATAGTAGTCTAAATATATTTTCGTAATATAACATCACGGTTGTTTTCATTATTGTTTTAACCGCCAGGTTGAGCCTGGGGATTTCCCAGAATGACAGCTGAATTTATGAAGTGCTCTGTGTTTCTAGGAGAGAAGGAGAAGGTCTGAGAATCTACTGGGGTAAACAGCAAGAACCTGATTTTCTGTCCCGCTGGAACCCGTTTTCCACCGAAGTGCCTTATGCCACGTTCATGGAGCATCCGGTGAAGAGCAGCAGCCAGAGGTTTAATGACATCTGCGAGGTGAGAAAGCTGACTCACATGGGCTGCAGCCAAGGGAGCCACGTGCCCATTGGTGGTGGGGGACCCCCTTCCCCCTGACGCCTCTGACCACCGTTGTTCATCTGGGTGGGAGGTGATGGAGAAATGGGGGCCGCAAGAAGAAGGGCTCTCAATCAATGTTCCCTCTAAGCTCTGGAGTCCTGTGAGCAGAAATTCTACTTTGTGAGCGACCGGCATGAAAGTTGTGAGTGAGCAATTTGGCTACTGCGTAAATCAGTTTGCTCTAAAGCCATCAGTTCTCTCTGGAGCCCTCCTTCCTGGGCGCAGACAAAAAAGTCTGAGCTGGAAGCTAAAAAACTATGAGCTAGCTCACACTAACTCAGCTTAGAGAAAACACTGCTCACAATTGGCATCCCTGGTATAGCATACCGGATTCGCTTCAAGGTGCTGTTTTTGACCTTTAAATCCCTATATGGTCAGGGGCCTGCCTACCTGAGGGACCTCCTCTCCCCACATATTCCCCAGATAGCACTGAGGTCAGAGTTGCAAAATCGCCTGACTCTCCCTTGTCTGAAAGACGCCAGATTGGCCGTCACCAGATCTAGGGCCTTCTCAGTGGCGGCTCCACACTGGTGGAACGAGCTCCCGGAAGACATCAGGGCCCTGCGGGACCTTTTACAGTTCTGCACGGCCTGCAAGACGGAGCTCTTCCACCAGGCTTTCGACTAGGAGCTGCCACTGAACAAGCTACTGAACATCTATTACTGGCACTTTCTTTGGGATAGTCATACGGGGCCAACTACAACGATCACCATCTGCACTGCATTGCTTGTATTTAATCTGCATTTTATATTTTATTGTTGAATTTTATCTGTTTTATTGTAAATTATTATTGAACGCTGCCTTGAGCGTCAACTAAGGGCGTCAACATGGCAAATGGGGTTCAATGTGGCCAAGTGCAAGGTGATGCACATTGGAGCCAAAAATCCTAAATATAAATCCACATTGATGGGGTCTGAACTGGCAGAGACTGATCAAGAGAGAGATCTTGGAGTTGTAGTAGATAACTCACTGAAAATGTCAAGACAGTGTGCGACTGCAATAAAGAAGGCCAATGCTATGCTGGGGATTATTAGGAAGGGTATTGAAAACAGATCAGCCAAAATCATAATGCCCCTATATAAATCAATGGTGAGACCTCATTTGGAATACTGTGTGCAGTTCTGGTCACCACACCTTAAAAAGGATATTATAGCTTTGGAAAAAGTGCAGAAAAGGGCAACTCGAATGATAAAAGGGTTGGAACACTTTCCCTATGAGGAAAGGTTAAAGCGCTTAGGGCTCTTTAGCTTGGAGAAAAGACGACTGAGGGGTGACATGATCGAGGTTTATAAGATTATGCATGGGAAAGAGCAGGTAAAGAAAGAGGTACTTTTCTCCCTTTCTCACAATACAAGAACTCGTGGGCACTCCATGAAACTGCAGAGCGGTCGGGTTAGAACGGATAAAAGGAAGTACTTCTTCACCCAAAGAGTGATTAACACATGGAATTCACTGCCACAGGAAGTGGTGGGAGCTACAAGCATGGACGGCTTCAAAAGGGAATTAGATAAGCATATGGAGCAGAGGTCCATCAGTGGCTATTAGCCACAAGGTATAGCTAGGGGCTCTGGGGCAAGTGATGCTCTGTCTTCTTGGTGCTTGGGGGGGGGGTCAACAGTGGGAGGGCTTCTAATGTCCTGGCCCCACTGCTGGACCTCCTGATGGCACTGGTATTTCTGGCCACTGTGTGACACAGAGTGTTGGACTGGTGATGATGATGATGATGATGATGATGATGTCACATCACTTGGCATGACCCAGAAGTGACACCATGGTGTGACACCGTGTACCTGAGATTAATGCCATCTGGTAAAACCAAGGGTCACAAAAGGCCCATGTGCTTGGGGGAACAGGGTCATAAGAACATAAGAACATAAGATCCAATGTTGGATCAGGCCAAAGGCCCATCCAGCCCAACACTCTGTGTCACACAGTGGCCAGAAATACCAGGTGCCCTCAGGAGGTCCACCAGTGGGGCCAGGACATTAGAAGCCCCCTCCCACTGTTGACCCCCCCACCAAGCACCAAGAAGACAGAGCATCACTTGCCCCAGAGCCCCTATTTATACCTTGTGTCTCCCGAGAAACTGCAAAATGGGGAAATTCACAGGAAAATGGAAAGGGCAAGAAAGCTACTGTGGATGCCAGCAAAGGTATCATTGCACACAGTCCAAATCCTTTCATAATGGGATCTTTGTCCGTTAATGTAAACAGGAAGTGGGCAGCATGCGCCTCCCTCGAACTGCGTCGTGAAACATGAACTCTCCCCGCCACACACTCAAAACCTTACATGTTTGGGTCGAAAACAGTACTTTCACCTCCCTCGAATTATCTCCCCATCTGCGCTCCTAGAACGTTAGCAACCTGATCCCCTTTTGAGATGCTTCACAGTGCGAAGAGAGCTGAAGGCATTGTTTGTTCACGAGGGACATGCCATCGCCTCAGAGGGGTTTTAATCGGAGCGTTCGGGAATGCTTTGGAGTGGCCCCTTGGCAGCCGTGTTGTCTTTCCTCGGGGACGGCGTGTGAGGTGCGTGTGTGGGAGTGCCTCACGCTTCACCGGGAGGAGGTTTCTCGCACAAGTGGCTTTCAACAAAACATCCGATTCAACCAGAACAAAATTGCTTTTGAGTGAGGCGGGAACTGTTAGGAATCCTGCAGGCCTCGGTGGCAAGGGTTTGCCAAGAATGCTCTTCTCCGCAACTCACCCCAAAACATTTGATTTTCATTTGGACAAAAGGATGTCGGGGGGGGGGGGGGGGTTCTTTTTTTTCATAATGCTCACTAAACAAAATTCAGACAAGCTCATTCAGAGAGGAAAGAAGAAGAAGAAGAAGAAGAAGAAGAAGAAGAAGAAGAAGAAGAAGAAGAAGAAGAAGAAGAAGAAGAAGAAGAAGAAGAAGAGATTGAATTTATACCCCGCCCTTCACTACCCAAAGGTGTCTCAGAGTGGCTTACAAATTCCTTTCCCTTCCCCTCCCCACAACAGAACCCTGTGAGGTAGGTGGCGCTGAGAGAGCTCCGACAGAAACTGCTCTTTTTCAAGAACAGCTGTGCCAGAACTATGGCGTGTCCAAGGTCATCCAGCAGGTGTAAGTGGAGGAGGAGGAGGAGGAAGAAAAAGAAGAAGAAGAGATTGGATTTATACCCCACCCTTCACTTCACAAAGGTGTCTCAGAGCGGCTTAGAAACTCCTTTCCCTTCCCCTCCCCACAACAGACACCCTGTGAGGTAGGTGGGGCTGAGAGAGCTCTGAGAGTAATGGCTCTTTTTCAAGAAGAGCTCTTATCAGAACTATGGCTTGCCCAAGGTCATCCAGCAGGTGCAAGTGGAGGAGGAGGAGGAGGAAGAAGAAGATTGGATTTCTACCCTGCCCTTCACTACCCAGGGGAGTCTCAGAGCAGCTTACAAAATCCTCCCCTCCACACAACAGACACCCTGTGAGGGAGGTGGGGCTGAGAGAGCTCTTGACAGAAACGGCTATTTTTCGAGAACAGCTCTTGTCAGAACTATGGCTTGCCCAAGGTCATCCAGCCAGGTGCAAGTGGAGGAGTGGGGAATCAAACCCGGTCCTCCCAGATTAGAGTCCGTGCATTTAACCACTGCACCAAACTGGCTCTCTTTTTTAGGGGAAAGCGCGCACGCAGTCCCCCACTACCACAAATTATGCAGTCAAGTTTCCTGCATTTGGGGAAATTGCAGGGGTCAGCACACCTGGAGTGATCAAAGTGTCTCCCCTGCCAGGAAAGAGGCGTATGAGGCATAAACAACAGGGATCATTCAGAATTTCTCATAAGAACATCACAAGAGCCCTGTTGGATCAGACCAGTGAGGGTCCATCTAGTCCAGCCTCCTGTCTCACACAGTGGCCAACCAGTTCCTCTAGAGGGCCAACAGCAGGGCAGAGAGGCCGAGGCCTTCATAAGAACATCAGAAGAGCCCTGCTGGGTCAGACCAGTGAGGGTCCATCTAGTCCAGCATCCCGTCTCACACGGTGGCCAACCAGTTCCTCTGGACAACAGGGCATAGAGGCTGAGGCCTTCATGAGAACCTCAGAAGAGCCCTGTTGGATCAGACCAGGGGTCCATCTATTCCAGCATCCCGTCTCACACGGTGGCCAACCAGTTCCTCTGGACAACAGGGCATAGAGGCTGAGGCCTTCATGAGAACCTCAGAAGAGCCCTGTTGGATCAGACCAGGGGTCCATCTATTCCAGCATCCCGTCTCACACGGTGGCCAACCAGTTCCTCTGGACAACAGGGCATAGGGGCCTCTTGTCTGTCCGGAACCTACTGCCCATCAGCTTCATCGGATGCTCTCAAGTTTTAGTATTTTTTTTTTTGGGGGGGGAGAGAATTCTATTTGCAACTCTCTCCATCCACCCCATGCATGATTTTACAAACCTGTATCATGTCCCCCCTTAGTTGTCTCTTTTGTAAACTGAAAAGTCTCTCACTCTCCAGGCTTGGCTCCTAGGGAAGGTGCTCCAACCCCCCTCACCATCTGGGTTGCCCTCCTCTGCACTATTCCTAGCTCTGCAATGCCCTTTTGGAGAGACGGGGACCAGTACTGTACACCGTATTCCAAATGAGGCCGCACCACAGATCTCTACTGGGGCATTACCATATTGGCCACTTTATTCTCAATCCCTTTAAGAACATAAGAACATAAGAGATGCCAATGTTGGATCAGGCCAAAGGCCCATCCAGTCCAACACTCTTGTGTCACACAGTGGCCAGAAATACCAGGTGCCCTCAAGAGGTCCACCAGTGGGGCCAGGACACTAGGAGCCCTCCCACTGTTGCCCCCCAAGCACCAAGAATACAGAGCATCCCTTGCCCCAGACTGAGAGTTCCTATCTATACCTTGTGGCTAATAGCCACTGATGGACCTCTGCTCCATATGCTTATCTAATTCCCTTTTGAAGCCGTCCATGCTTGTAGCCGCCACCACTTCCTGTGGCAGTGAATTCCATGTGTGAATCACTCTTTGGGTGAAAAAGGACTTCCTTTTATCCGTTCTAACCCGACCGCTCAGCAATTTCATGGAGTGCCCACGAGTTCTTGTATTGTGAGAAAGGGAGAAAAAAGAATTCTATTTGCAACTCTCTCCATCCACCCCATGCATGATTTTACAAACCTGTATCATGTCCCCCCTTAGTTGTCTCTTTTGTAAACTGAAAAGTCTCTCACTCTCCAGGCTTGGCTCCTAGGGAAGGTGCTCCAACCCCCCTCACCATCTGGGTTGCCCTCCTCTGCACTATTCCTAGCTCTGCAATGCCCTTTTGGAGAGACGGGGACCAGTACTGTACACCGTATTCCAAATGAGGCCGCACCACAGATCTCTACTGGGGCATTACCATATTGGCCACTTTATTCTCAATCCCTTTAAGAACATAAGAACATAAGAGATGCCAATGTTGGATCAGGCCAAAGGCCCATCCAGTCCAACACTCTTGTGTCACACAGTGGCCAGAAATACCAGGTGCCCTCAAGAGGTCCACCAGTGGGGCCAGGACACTAGGAGCCCTCCCACTGTTGCCCCCCAAGCACCAAGAATACAGAGCATCCCTTGCCCCAGACTGAGAGTTCCTATCTATACCTTGTGGCTAATAGCCACTGATGGACCTCTGCTCCATATGCTTATCTAATTCCCTTTTGAAGCCGTCCATGCTTGTAGCCGCCACCACTTCCTGTGGCAGTGAATTCCATGTGTGAATCACTCTTTGGGTGAAAAAGGACTTCCTTTTATCCGTTCTAACCCGACCGCTCAGCAATTTCATGGAGTGCCCACGAGTTCTTGTATTGTGAGAAAGGGAGAAAAGTACCTCTTTCTCTACCTGCTCTTTCCCATGCGTAATCTTATAAACCTCAATCATGTCACCCCTCAGTCGTCGTTTCTCCAAGCTAAAGAGCCCTAAGCGCCTTAACCTTTCCTTAACCTTTCCTAATCATCCCTAACACAGAGTTTGCCCTTTTCACTGCTGCAGCACACGGGGTTGACACTATCATTAAGCTATCCACTATGGCCCCAAAATCTTTTTCCTTCTCCGTCTCAGCAAGTTCCATAGCCTATGATTGTCCATTGGTGATTAGATGGGCTGTCCAGATTTTTTAACAGGTTTCTTTGGCAACCGCTGCCACCACCACACAAGGATCTTCACGGTGTGATTGAAGGTAGCAGCCATTCTGGGGATGGCTCCGCCTCCTGTGGGAGCCATTTTGGGCAGCCATTTTGTGTCTGTGCCCCCCATGCGGTGTTATCATTCCAAAGGTGCCCACAGGTTCAAAATCCCTGATATATATGTCTTAGAAGACCCATTCTAGGTGCAGTGCGCAACAAAGGCAGGGGTGTATACGAAAGAGTTGTTGTTCAGTCACACAGTCAAATCCAACTCTTCGCGACCCCACGGACCAGATCTCGCCAGGCCCTCCTGTCTTCCGCCGTCCTCCAGAGTTTGCTTAATTTCATGTTCGCTGCATCGGTGACACTGTCCAACCATCTCATCCTTTGCCGTCCCCGTTTTCTTTGACCTTCAGTCTTTCCCAGCATCAGGGCCTTCTCCAGTGAGGGCTCCCTTCTCATTGGGTCGCCAAAGTCTTTGAGCTTCAGCTTCAGGATCTGGCCTTCCAGGGAACAGTCAGGGCTGGTTTCTTTTAGGGTTGACTGATTCAATCTCCTTGCAGTCCGAGGGACTCTCAAGGGTCTTCTCCAGCACTATCATTCAAAAGCATCTATTCTTCGGTGCTCAACCTTCCTTATGGTCCAACTCTTGCAACCATACAGTACTACGGGGAATACCATTGCTTCTTCTAGCCTTTTGTCCATGGGGGTTTCTTGGCAAAGGTACTGGAGTGGGTTGCCATTTCCTTCTCCAGTGGATCCAGGGGTCATTTCCTGCAGGAGCGCACAGGAGCGGAGCTCCGGCAGTAAAGAGCCCAGGGGGCGGGCACATGCAACAAGCCCCACCCCCTGCTCCCAGCAGCCGTCAGTCACAGCAAGAAGCAGCCCGGTAAGTTGCAGAGCTCCCCCCCCCCCAGCCCTCCCGGTCCAAAACAGTCCAGTGGCACCTTTAAGACCAAGTTTTATTCAGGTACAAGCTCTCCCTCCACCCCCTCAATAGCTAGCAATCCAAAACAGTCCAGTGGAGCCTGAGCGGTGGGTGTTGCCTTCTGACACACTTCCGGTGATGTCAGGAGGTGTGGCACATGCAAATAAGTTATGCTAATGAGCTCCTGCACCTCTTTTTCTACTAAATGACCCCTGAGTGGATCACATTGTGTCTGAGTTCTCCGCTGTGGCCTGTCCATCCTGGGTGGCCCTCCATGGCATAGCCCGCAGCCTCATCGAACCACGCAAGCCCCCTCGCCACGTCAAGGCAGTGATCGGTGAGAGAGATACGAAAGAGACAGTGGTCTAAAGGATGAGGGATACGGGAAGGTCAAGGGAAAGTTGGGTACGGGAGAGAAGGGAAGGAAGGAAGGAAGGAAGGAAGGAAGGAAGGAAGGAAGGAAGGGATGGGGGGATGAGTTGCAGAAGCAGCGCGTAGGCATGGCTTCAATCATTCTGGTTGTGAAATTTCTCTTTCTCGGGGTGTGTGGGGAGGCGGCTCCAGTCGAACGTTGCCGCTTCCCGTACCCACTCTGGAGCGTCTGCATCACATCCTGCTGGCTGACGCAGCTCGTCAAAAATCAAAGCCAGTTTCCATTCAGGGCTGGCCTCGGTGCCTCGACACCCCCACTGTCTCCAAAGATTTGCATGTGCGGATGCCGACGCAGGAACCTGTCCATCTACTTTCCCATTCACGAGATACCAACACATCACGTCACGCCTCTCTACAACGTTTTGCCGGGTTCCTGCGAGGCGTCTTGGCATTTCCATCGCCGGAGCCGGGCACTTTCCACGCTTACAGTTATGATCTGTATCTACAGACGGGCCTCTGAAGCGGATTGGCTGGGCAACATTCCAGCAGCCCAGGAGAAACAAAACTGTCAGAACGTTGGCAGTCCAGTTTCTACGAGGGAAAGGAAAGTCATCCGTTTGTCCAGGGGCTGAAACGTCACATGGAGAGAAGAAGTCGTTTTGTGAAGCAGTATGAGGCATGGGAAGCGGTTCCAGGAGACTGGAGAACAAAGGCTTGGGGAAAGGGTGAAGTATAAGAACATAAGAACATAATTTAAGTCCGTTATGATGGATCATCTCTTCCACTACCAACTGAAACAGCTCCGCCCCCCTTTGCTGTCCAGTCGCACCTGATTTATGGCGACCCTGCGGGGTTTTCAAGGCAAGAGACGTTTCAGAGGTGGTTTGCCATTGCCTGCCTCTGCTTCACGACCCTGGTATTCCTTGGAGGCCTCCCGTCCAAAGACTAGCCAGGGCCAGCCTTGCTTAGCTTCTGAGAGCTGGTGAGAGCGGGCGAGCCCTCCCCTCCTCTAAATGACAGGCGTCCTTCAGATAGTCACAAAGAGTAAACCCCCTGTCAACCTTCTCTTCTGCGGGCTGAACATTCCCCGTTCTCGCAGCCTTTTCTCTATAAGGCTTCACCTCCAGGCCCCAAATCAGGTGTGGCCAAACTTGCTTAGCGTAAGAGCCACACAGAATAAACGTCAGAAGAAGAAGAAGAAGAAGAGATTGGATTTATACCCCGCCCTTCACTTGGAGTCTCAGAGCGGCTTAGAACTCCTTTCCCTTCCCCTCCCCGCAACACACACCCTGTGAGGTGGGTGGGGCTGAGAGAACTCTGTCACAAACTGCTCTTTTTCAAGGACAGCTCTGACAGAGCTTGTGACAGACCCAAGGTCACATCAGCAGGTGCAAGTGGAGGAGTGGGGGAATCAAACCCAGTTCTCCCAGATTAGAGTCCGCGCACTTAACCACTACACCAAACTGGCTCAGGTGTTTGAGAGCCGCAAGACATGAACAAATACGACACACACGTTTTTATTGGGAAATATGCAAATCTGCTTTTTTAAAACATTAAACGAGACTGCCAAAAATAAAAACAAAAGTGGTAAAAACAGAAATTGATAATATTTATTTGTCCAATGATATTTATTTGTTTGCTAATTGGGGGTCATTTCGTAGAAAAAGAGGTGCAGGAGCTCATTAGCATAACTTATTTGCATATGCCACACCCCCTGACATCACCGGAAGTGTGTCAGAAGGCAACACCCACCGCTCAGGCTCCACTGGACTCTTTTGGATTGCTAGCTATGGGAGGGGGGGACATGCAGATCTGCCCTAGCAGAGGAGGGAGAGCTTGTACCTGAATAAAACCTGGTCTTAAAGATGCCACTGGACTGTTTTGGATTGCTAGCTATGGGGGGGGGGGAATGTGCAGATCTGCCCTCACAGAGGAGGGAGAACTTGTACCTGAAGGCGGGCCGGGAGGGGGGCTCTGCAACTTACCTGGCTGCTTCTTGCTTCTTGTGGCCCGATTGAAGGCTGCTGGGAGCAGGGGGCGGGGCTTGCTGCATGTGCCCGCCCCCTGGGCTCCTTACTGCCGGAGCGCCACTCCTGTGCGCTCCCGCAGGAAATGGCCCCTGGTACACAGTACTCCAAATGAGGTCACACCATCGATTTATACATGGGCATGATGATACTGGCTGATTTGTTTTCAGTTCCCTTCCTAATAATCCCCAGCAATAGCATTGGCCTTTGTAAGTATAGGAAACGGGCTGAAAGAATGAACCACAGGAATGATAGCATCTTCAATACAATAAAATAGGAGACTCTGAAGATGTCTTAAAGAAAGTTGAGGAGGTGAATAGACAGGCGGCTGGCCCATAGGTTTCTGTCACCCTTTCCCCTGTCCTCATTCAGGCTACTCAGATGCAGCCAGACAGTGTGTTGGACTTTCACATCCCATGTTTACTTCCCGTGAGCAGGATGCGTGCCAGAACTGGTGGGAGATCAAGTATCTCCGCATGGCCGCCATTCTCCACAAACCAGCTGATGTCTTTCTGACATTAGCAGCATTCAGGTTTGCAGCTGAGAGTCCGCATGCATTGCACGACTGAAATCACTCACCCCCTGGCACTTCCTAGGGAGTAATGTGGGCAAAACCCCTCCAGCCTCCCTGACCGTATCCAAATATCAGCTCATTGGCAGCTCTCCTCTAGTGTTTGAATTTCCCCTTCAGAAACCGCATGCTGAGAAATAGTGCTGATTCTTTTCTTTTCTTTTTTTAAAGCCCCCAGAGGGGATTTTTAAATTATTTTTGCAAACTACAAAACACTACTTAAAGAAAAAAGGGAGGGGAACTGCATATACAGGATAAAGAAAAGATACCCACAACTACCTAAAAACCCAAGAGAGGAGATCTTCATTAGCTTAGTTACAATACAAACTCCCCTTCTTTTAAGCATATAACAAACTGAGCCAAACACTAATAATACTTTTTCTTTTCTATGATTCTTGATGGCATTACAGTGGTGGGGGCAGAAAGTGCTCTCAAGTCATAGAATCCTAGAATCCTAGAGTTGGAAGGGACCTCCAGGGTCATCTAGTCCAACCCCCGGCACAAGGCAGGAGATTCACAAATACCTCCCCCTCCACACCACCAGTGACCCCTATTCCACATCCAGAAGATGACAAAAAAACCTCCAAGATCCCTGGCCAAATTGGCTGGGAGAAACATTGCTTCCTGATCCCGAAGTGGCGATCAGCATTTCCCTGGGCGTGTACAAAAAGGCCACACTAAGCACCGAGGCAACCCTTCCTGCCCTTCCTTCTCGTGATCTGCCTGAATCAGTGAACATAAGAACATAAGAGACGCCAATGTTGGATCAGGCCAAAGGCCCATCTAGTCCAACACTCTGTGTCACACAGTGGCCAGAAATACCAGTGCCATCAGGAGGTCCACCAGTGGGGCCAGGACATTAGAAGCCCTCCCACTGTTGGCCCCCCCAAGCACCAAGA
>NW_015159819.1:91721-92653 GCF_001447785.1 Gekko japonicus
TCTAACTGTCATGAAGTTCTTCCTAAGGTTTAGCTGAAAACTCCTTTCCCTTCCCCTCCCACAACAGACACCCTGTGAGGTAGGTGGGACTGAGAGAGCTCTTTCAAGAACTGCCCTTTCAAAGACAGCTCCGGCAGAACTACGGCTTGCCCAAGGTCATCCAGCCAGGTGCAATTGGAGGAGTGGGGAATCAAACCGGGTTCTCCCAGATTAGAGTCCGCACACTTAACCACTACACCAAACTGGCTCTCACAGAAGAGTGTTGCCTTCCTCTATAGGGCCCTTGGGGGAAGGTAGCTGTGAATGTCCTACATTGTGCAGAGGGGTGAGACTAGATGACCCTCGGTGGACCCCTTCCAGCTCTCTGTTTCTGTGGGTTATTCTTCCATTCACAGCTGCTTTGCTCGCTGGACCCCCAAAAGGGGCCACACAAGCCGTGAATCAGACATCAAAGTTCAGCCTCCCGATCTTCGCGTCTCTCTCTGTTTACCCTCCCTACCTTGGCCGCTTCCCCTGTGGCCTGTCCGTTGGTCAGGCATGTAACACGACCCCGTTGTGTCGCTGGCGTTCTGAGGACGCTGTGCCATACGAGACGTTCCTCCCAGCCTGTCTGAGGCCTTGATCTCTTTGGGCAGGGGGGGGGGCACAAAGGCGCGGCATCTTTTGCATGCATACGAAATGGATCCGGAGCTGATGGCCGCCCCAGAGACCTGCATACCTTGGAGTGAAAGTCTCTCCCCCCCCCCTCAACCTGTGCCTGTGTCAGGTTTCCATCTGGGGGGCAGTGTTCAGGGGCCGGAGACAAGACACCTGTTCCTGAGCACTGGCGCCCAGGAGGCGATTCAGTTACCAAGGCTCTCTGCTCTGGATGCTCGGGCCATCCCGGATCCTCCTTGGCAGGTTTTTTTATTCTGCCTTCCCTTCGCACCCCC
>NW_015159819.1:92771-97841 GCF_001447785.1 Gekko japonicus
GAGGAGGAGGAGGAGATTGGATTTATACCCCAACCTTCACTACCCAAGGAGCTGCGGTGGCTCAAGTGGTTAAGACGCTGAACTGCAGGCTGTGGAAGGTCGGTAGTTCAGCAGTTCGAGACCCAAGTGTGCCGCATGACGTAGTGAGCTCCCGTCTCTAGTTCCAGCTCCTGCCAACCTAGCAGTTCGAAAGCAAGAAATTGAAAGTAGATAAATAGGTACCACTTCGGTGGGAAGGTAACAGCGTTCTGTGCGCCTTGATGTTTAGTGTCTTCGGACAGCGCTGGCTCTTCGGCTTTGAAACGTAGAAGAGCACCGCAACCCTAGAGTCGGATTCGACTGGCTTTCGAGCAAGGGAACCTTTACCTTTACCTTTTTCACTACCCAAAGGAGTCTCAGAGCGGCTTACAGACTCCTTTCCCTTCCCCTCCCCACAACAGACAGACACCATGAGAGGCGGGTGGGGCTGAGAGAGCTCTGACAGAAACTGCTCTTTTTCAAGGACAGCTCTTATCAGCACTGAATCAATACAAACCTCTATATTATCTACTATGGAGTGTCATAGATTATACAGTATTTTTATTTCTCCATTTTATACAGAGGAGACTGGATTTATACCCCGCCCTTCACTACCCAAGGGAGTCTCAGAGCGGCTTACAAACTTCTTTCCCTTCCCCTCCCCACAACAGACACCCTGTGAGTTCAGTGGGGCTGAGAGAGCTCTTGAAAGAAACTTCTCTCTTTCAAGAACAGCTGTGCCAGAACTACTGCTTGCCCAAGGTCAATACAGCCAGGTGCAAGTGGAGGAGTGGGGAATCAAACCCGGTTCTCCCGGATTAGAGTCCACGCACTTAACCACTATGCCAAACTGGCCCACATGGAAAGTGACTGGCTGGCCCAAGGTCACCCCTGGGAGACTCACAGCCATTGCACGAGTTTGAGGCTGTCTCTCCCCCATCCTAATCTGGTGCTCCAACCGCTAAAGCCTCTACGGAGAAGAGCTACTGGGGCGCCTTCACACATGCCAGATAGTGCCGTTTCAGTCCAGCAGCCGTTTGCAAGGGGAGTTTGCCGTTTCACACAGTAAAACCCAGTTGCAGAGTGCGTTGGAAGCAGACTGAAAGGGCAGTATTCACTGTGTGTGGAAGCGCCCTAGTACACTAAAATATCTGAAAGGCTGTCACTTGGAGGAAGGCAAGGAGCCGTTCCGGTTGGCGGCAGAGGAGAGGACCCGAAGCAACGGGTTTAAGTTACATGCAGGAAGGTATCGGCTGGATATCTGGAAACACTTTTTCACAATCAGAGTGGTTCAAAGGTAGGATCAGCTGCCTAGAGAGGTGGTGAGCTCCCCTTCACCGGAAACTTTCAAGAAGAGGCTGGACGAATATTTGTCAGAGATGCTTTAGGCTGGTCCTGCATTGGACAGGGGGTTGGAGTAGATGATCTGTATCACCCCCTTCCAACTCTGTGATTTGAGCCCTGTGACACCTTAGAGACCACAGGTTTTTCAGGTTATGCGCTTTCAAAAATCAAATATACAAAGGATATCTGATGAAAGGGTCTTTGACTCTCAAAAGCTCATACCCTGGAAATCTTGGGCAATTCTGCATCTGACATTCGATCTACATTTTCTCAGCTGGGAGGAAAAGGTGCAGCTCAAAACCACATTCAGATACCCCAGGACAAGGCCGTACTGACTGGAAAGTCACCCAGCAGAGAGCCAGTTTGGTGTAGTGGTTAAGTGCGGGGACTCTAATCTGGGAGAACCGGGTTTGATTCCCCACTCCTCCACTTGCACCTGGCTGGATGACCTTGGGCAAGCCATAGTTCCATCAGAGCTGTTCTTGAAAAAGAGCCGTTTCTGTCAGAGCTCTCTCAGCCTCACCGACCTCACAGAGCGGTGTCTCTGGTGGGGAGGGGGAGTGAAAGGAGTTTGTAAGCCGCTCTGAGACACCTTTGGGTAGTGAAGGGTGGGGTATAAATCCATCCTCCTCCTCCTCCTCCTCCTCTTCTTCTTCTGATCCAGTTTGGTGTCGTGGTTAAGTGCGGGGACTCTAATCTGGGAGAACCGGGTTTGATTCCCCACTCCTCTACTTGCACCTGGCTGGGTGACCTTGGGCAAGCCGTAGTTCTGAGAAGAGCTGTCCTTGAAAAAGAGCAGTTTCTGTCAAGAGCTCTCTCAGCCCCACCTACCTCACAGGGTGTCTGTTGTGGGGAGGGGAAGGGAAAGGAGTTTGTAAGCCGCTCTGAGACTCCTTTGGGTAGTGAAGGGTGGGGTATAAATCCAATCTCTTCTTCTTCTTCATATAATACACCATTCAAGGCAGAAATTTTACTTTTATATGTTATATAGGGAAATCTTGATGGAGAAAAAAGAGCTAGTGGCATCATGTAGTGCTACAAAATTTGTAATTGCTCAAAAGTAGAAGAGTTATGTACCACTACATATATACCATTGATACCAAAAAGATTGCCATTTGTGCCTTTTAGAAAAAGTGGCCACGAGAATACAAAATACAGCATCAGGCTCTCATGCTACTAATTCTGAGGCTGTGTGGTTTCCCTTTTTAAGCTTTGTGTCTTGACATGACGAGACAAGATGGTTATCAGATCGGACTAAATCGATGTTAATAAACTGACTTGTCTGAGTTATTTCCTTACCCGCGAAAAATAAGTTGTGATGGCCTTGGGAGAGAAAGATTGGACTAAATTGATGTTATTAAATTGCCTGAGATATTTCCCTTCCCGCAAAGAGCAAGTTGTGATGGCCTTGGGAGAGATGGAAACCTTGTCCTACTATTTGGCATTTCGTTTAGGTACTGTACTTGTATATTTAGATTTGTTATCTTATGTTTGGTATATGCATTTTGTAATTTATTGGGTTGAATAAAGACAGGGGTCATTTCGTAGAAAAAGAGGTGCAGGAGCTCATTAGCATAACTTATTAGCATAACTTATTTGCATATGCCACACACCCTGACATCACCGGAAGTGTGTCAGAAGGCAACACCCACCACTCAGGCTCCACTGGACTGTTCAGGATTGCTAGCTATTGGGGGGGGGAGAGAACGTGCAGATCTGTCCTCACAGAGGAGGGAGAGCTTGTACCTGAATAAAACCTGATCTTAAAGGTGCCACTGGACTGTTTTGGACCGGGGGGGGGGCTCTGCAACTTACCTGGCTGCTTCTTGCTCTGACTGAGGGCTGCTGGGAGCAGGGGGTGGGGCTTGTTGCATGTGCCCCGCCCCCTGGTCTCCTTACTGCCGGAGCTCCGCTCCTGTGCGCTCCTGCAGGAAATGATCCCTGAATAAAGATATATATATTTTTAAAAGTAGGAAGGGCAGTGTTATTCCGACAGCAGTGTCATTAAGTGTATCCCGTTCCCATAGGGCAAATTGTAGCTCCGTTTCAGGTTGCAGAAATGGTGCATCAGACAAGGTGTAACCCACCCTCCCCTCACATTGTCACCTTGGTCTGAATCAGGCCCCATGCACCTGTTTTATAGGAAAAGATTAGGGAGCTCCAAGCACTCCGATTCCTATTCAGTTTATCCCTTAACTCAGTTTCGAGTCAGCCTACCGTAAAGTAGCACAGCTATTGGGTTAAATGTAAAAAAAAAACCCCACATTTGACTTGGAAGTACAGAAGCTTTACACTGTAATCCCCGATTCTCCACATTTTCCGGTTAAGGGGGAAATGCGGTTCAAACAGCTTACAAAGATGATCTCTCTCCAATGGTAACAGGAGAAATTTTCACTTACAAAAATAGAAGCACAATCTTACAGGACATATTCATGTAGGTACGTTTGACTTATTGTGGCCCCGGTCACATGGAGAATTTGCCACGCGAAAGGCACGAATGTCGGGTGGATTTTCGGGACGCGATCACACCGCAACATCTGGGAAGCGTGGCGCACCCGTGGCCAACCCGTGGCATCCCGCTGAAGATGCGGAGTTAGAAAGTACCAAGGAAAGGGCACTAATATCCGGAAAACGCGGGGCGGGGGTGGGCGTCTGATCGCGGGAGTACTAGTATCGCGGGGTCTGATCGCGGCAGCGCTAGTATCCCGTGGCATCCAGCACCCGTCCACATCCCGTCGTGAACCGGCTGCTTTTCGTAAGTGCATGCGCACAAACATGAAACTGAAAGCAGTGCTGCTCCGTGGAATTGCGCACACACACAAACGCAAAACGCTGGTGTGATCGTGCCGCGCCGCTTCTTTGCCACGCAGCGGCATCGCCGTGTGATTGCCAGCTAACAGCCGAAGCACAGAGATTCGGGGGACTGTGTGATCAGGCTACTGCGCTTTATTTTGCTCCGGGGTGAACAGCCACGCCTCCCCCCCCCCCACCGCGTTATCTGGCCTGAAAGAAGAAGAAGAAGAAGAAGAAGAAGAAGAAGAAGAAGAAGAAGAGAGGTCCTGTATAAAATGGAACAGAAGGCAAGCAACGGCCAAAGAGGCTCCAAAAGGAGGGTGGGGCCAACTGCCCAGTGCACCCCAGTGGGAGAATTCTCTTAACCCTTCCCCTCCCGGATCCACTTGCAGGCAGAGTTACAATATCCAACACCAGCTACCAAGGTCCAGCTCTTCCGGTGGGTCCCGCTGCCACCCATGCTCCCAGCTGCATTGCACTGCCCAGGACAGTCAGGGATGAGTGTGAGACCCCTGGGAAATGAGCGTCTGGGCAGGGGCAGGATGGATGGCAACAGTGGTCCCTCTAAGCCGTGGAGTCTCGTGAGCAAAAACTCCGCTTTGCGAGCTGCTGGCATTAAAGCCGTGAGCGACTGATTTGGCTGCTGCATCAGTCAGTTTGCTCCGGAGCCCTCCTTCCTGAGCGAAGACAAAAATGTGCTTACCTTTAAAGCCCTGAATGGCCAGGGTCCTGACTATCTAAGGGACCATCTCCTCCCGTATGTTCCCTCAAGGGCACTGAGATCGGGGATGTTCCATCGTCTGGTAGTTCCAGGCCCCCGAGTGGTGAGGTTGGCCCACACGAGATCTAGGGCGTTTTCGGTGGCGGCTCCTTCCTGGTGGAATGAGCTCCCGGAGGAGATCCGGGCCCTGCGGG
>NW_015159819.1:98046-114909 GCF_001447785.1 Gekko japonicus
TTAGTATTTGTATGCTGTTAGCCGCCCTGAGCCACTGGGTAGGGTGGGATAGAAATCCCATAATAAATAATAAATAAAATAAAATAAATAAATAAATGTGTGAGCCGGAGGCTAAAAGACTGTGAGCTGGCTCACACTCACTCAGCTTAGAGGGAACACTGGCTGGCAAGGCAACAGGGGAGAAGAATGCAGGCCAGTGGCCAGGGGGTCGTGAGTGAGGGGGAACAACCAGAGGCAGAGAGGGTTAGGGATGCCAGCTCCCAGGGGATTCCCTGGAATCACAGCTCCATCTCCAGACTACAGAGATCAGTTCCGCTTGGAAAAAAATGGATGCTTTGGGGGGTGGAGTCTATGGCAGTGTACCCCACTGAGGGGGCCCTGTCTTCCCCAGGCTCCATCCCCAAATCTCCAGGAGTTTCCCAACCTGGAGCTAACAACCTTACTCCTCCATATCTTCCTCACCAATATAGATCTTAGATTGCAAGGTCCTTGGGGCGGGGACCTGTTTTAATAATAATGATAATAATATGAATGCAGGTGGTACTAAGGATCCTAAACCAGGGAAGCTGCCTGATCCTTGGACGCTCGAATTCACGTGGCCTCCCTGGCTTAAAGAACTCTCATTCCTCGACAGATTTCCACGTTTGTGTCTCAGCTGGTGCCGGCGGTGCAGAACGTTCGGATGAAGGATCCGGCCAGGACGGACGGGGTGCGGGTGGAGTACGAGCCCCTCCTCATCGATACCTACACGGGGCTGATGTCTTTCATCGGGAACCGAAACAAGCTGGGTTATTCCCTCGCTCGGGGGAGTGTCGGCTTCTGAAGGGCGCCCCTTTGGGGGATTTTTGTTTTCTGGCAGAAGTTTACTAAACAGGATGTGGTCTGATTGAGGGCTGACATTCAATGCTGGACTTCTTTGCAAACCCTCTTTCTTAGATCCGTTGTTCCTCTGGGCCCAGGATCCAACCCATATCTTATTTCCAAAATGTCATATATCAGGGTCCCCAACCTTTTTGGTGTAGTGGTTAAGTGCGCGGACTCTCATCTGGGAAAACCGGGTTCGATTCCTCACTCCTCCACATGCAGCTGTCGGTGTGACCTTGGGCCAGTCACAAATTCTTTCAGAGCTGTTCTCTCGGGAGCAGTCCTCGAAAGAGCTCACTCAGCCCCGCCTACCTCACAGGGTGTCTGTTGTGAGGAGGGGAAGGGAAAGGAGTTTGTCAGCCACTCTGAGACACCCTTGGGAGGTGAAGGGCGGGATATAAATTCAATCTCTTCTTCTTCTTCTTCTTCTTCTTCTTCTTCGTCCTCCACTTGCACCTGCTGGATGACCTTGGGCAAGCCGTAGTTCTGATAAGAGCTGTTCTTGAAAAAGGGCAGTTTCTGTCAGAGCTCTCTCAGCCCCACCCACCTCACAGGGTGTCTGTTGTGGGGAGGGGAAGGGAAAGGAGTTTGTCAGCCGCTCTGAGACTCCGGGTGAAGGGTGGGGTATAAATCCAACACCTCCTCCTCTTCTTCCTTTTGAGCCTGTGGGCACCTGTGCAATTCTGACACAGCGTGGCAGGTACAGCCACAAAATGGCTCCCACGGGAGGCGGAGCAAGCCACACAACGGCTGCTGCAGCTGACTTTCAGTCACACAGTGAAGACGCTTGTGCTGCGGTGGCAAATCGGCACCGCCAGTCAGATCTTCAACGGCCAGTCAGAAACCTTGCTGGGCAAAAGGTCCACCTGGCACTGCCCACTTTCTAAACACACTCGGTGGGTATCAGAAGAGGTCTTGGTGGGCACCCGGGCCTCCACAGGAGCCACGCTGAGGACCCCTGTCATCAATGAACCCTATAGGCCATCCCCTGCACGATATTTCAGGATCCCACTAGAACCCTAGGCCGTTTCTCTTCCCACCCACCACATACTTGGAATCCACCCTTCATCCAGACGCGGAATCATAGAATCACAGAGTTGGAAGGGACTGCCAGGGTCATCTAGTCCAACCCCCCGCACAAGGCAGGAAAGTCACAAATGCCTCCCCTTCCACATACCCAGTGACTCCTGCTCCACGCCCAGAAGATGACAAAAAAAAACCTCCAGGATCTCCGGCCAAGCTGGCCTGGAGAAAAATGGCCTCCTGACCCCCAAAGTGGCGACCAGCCTTTCCCTGGGTGTGTAAGAAAGGAACACGAGAACCAAGCACTGAGGCAACCCTTCCTGCCTTCCCTTCTCATGATCTTCCTAAATTCACGGAATCAGCACTGATCTCATATGGCCATCCAGCCTCTGTTAGAAAACCTCCCAAGAAGGAGAGCCCACCAGAAGCTAGTCGACCCAGAGGTCATTTCGGGGGGGAATCGCGGGGGAATGCAGTTCCCCCGGGTGAGGTACGGGGGGCGGGGCACATGACGAAGCCCCACCCCCTGCTTCGGGCCGCCCCGCTTCCGGCCCTCATTCAGCCAGGAGGAGGCAGGAGAAGAGGGAGGGTAAGTTGCTTCCTCCCCGCCTCTCCCCACCCCTGCCTGCCTGGGGCCAGGGAGGGCCTTCGCGGGGCTTCCTCGCACTCCCGCCGGCCTTGCAGGTCCACCACCGGGCCCCTCATGGGGCTCGGCAGTGGAGCTGCAAGGCCGGTGGCGGCGGCTGGGACCATTGGGGGCGGGGTGTGTGGCATTATGACACACTTCTGGTGATGTCAGGGGGTGTGGCCTTATGACAAACTTCCGGTGATGTCAGAGGGTGTGGCATATGCTAATGAGTTATGCTAATGAGTTCCCCTAGCTCTTTTTCTACGAAACGACCCCTGAGTCAACCAATCCCAGAACTTTCTCCTGCGCCTGCGGAAGAGCTTTCCGTACATTTTATGGAGGCTTCCGTAGGGGAACTGCCATGCAGGTGGTATCTTTCTTTGGAATTTTACTCTTTCTGTACTTTCTACTTGATTCTGCTTCGCTCCAGGGCACCAGTAACCTCCCAGTACAACAGGTTAAGCCAGGAAGTTTCCCAGTAAAGGGCAGAGTCCTATAGGGGCAGAATAGTGGGAATGAAAAGGAGGAAGGATATCACCACTGGGAATCACCTACAGGTAGAAGACACTGTGTGATGTTTGTATCGGGATATTTGGCTAATACAGCAGAGTTTTGCCCAGTCGTAGAAGCGTGATCATGAGTGCAGGAAATAAATCTCCCCAAAAAGTACACTCCAAAAGGTAAAAACATTTCATAGAATCACAGAATGTTAGAGTTGGAAGGGACCTTGCAGGTCATCTAGTCCAACCCCCTGTACTCTGCAGGAGCAGAGCCGAAAGAGAGCCCTACAACATACCCGAAAGAGGGTCGTCCAGCCTCCTCTGGAAAACGTCCAGCGAAGGAGCATCCACCACCTCCCGAGGCAGACTGTTCCACTGCTCAACCACTCTGACAGTTAAGAAGTTTCTCCTGCTATTTATCCGGTATCGACTCCCTTGTCATTTCCACCCATTAGATCCAGTCTTGCAATTCGGAGCAAGAGAGAATAGATCTGCTCCATCTTCTGCATGACAGCCCTTCAGATACTTGAAGACTGCAATCGTGTCTTCATTTTTTCATTTATTCAAGTAGATCCAGTTCACATTGAGGTTGCAGTCCAAAGGAGAGAGAGAAGCCTAATCTGAAGAGTGCTTTCCCGATCACAAATGGCCAGCTAACTTGGCATCATGTGTGTGGGAGGATGAGGGCACTGTATCCACGGGAGAGACCTGCAGAGATGTGTGTCTCCATGGAAGGCCATGAGAAGTGAGGGAGAGGACAAAGGAACTAAGGAAAGGAGGGGGTCGGAGGGCAGCTCCCAGGTTATGACAAAGCGAGGCATCCCATTCAAAGAGATAATATCTATACGCACTTGTTGCGCCCCCCCCCCACCCCCATGTGCAGGAGTGCTGGCTCCTGGCTCCCCCCCCCCTTTCCTTTCTTACTGGATAAATCAATTTTGGCCCTGGTCATACGGGCTGGAAAACGGGGGGGGGGGGCGTGGCTATTTGCACCGTTGCAGTTTGATCCGTGATTATACATTCAGACAGGGCTCTTTTTGTAGAAAAAGCCCAGCAGGAACTCATTAGCATAATAGGCCACACCCAACACCAGAAACTCATTAGCATATTAGGCCACGCCCCTGACAGCACAGCTCATTAGCCCATTAGGCCGCACCCCCATGTTACCAGAAGTGTGGTTATCCAGCCACACCCATCTTTTGCTTCTTATACTGTTTACCTTGTTTGTTGTCCAAACCCAGGGCCTTTTTTGTAGCAGGAACTCCTTTGCATGTTAGGCCACACACCCCCAATGTAGCCAATCCTAATGAGTTTCTGCTGTTGGGTGTGGCCTATTATGCTAATGAGTTCCTGCTGGGCGTGGCCAACTCGGGAGCCAGCCAGAACTCCGTTCCTGTGCGTTCCTGCCCAGAAATAGCCCTGCATTCAGATGTGACGGCAACTTCCTCCTTTGGCACCCGCGGCAAACAGGACGACGGTGGAGAAAGCTGCGTGCCGGCGTGATCACACCGGGGGAAATCTGCATGCAGCCCGTGGCAAACCATTTGCCAGGAGGTCATCCCAGGTACATTTTTAATGCGCATCTTCGGCGGAACGCCACGGGTTCGCCACAGGAGCGCCATGCCTCCCAGATGTTCCGGTGTGATCGCGCCGGAAAACTCAGCAGGAGAATCGTGCCTTCAGCGCGGCAAATGCTCCGTGTGACCGGGGCCTAGGTGTATTTGAGAAGCAGTTTTGCATCTGGCATCTGTTTTTTAAGGAAAACAAAATGGGAAAGTGCTTTACCTGAGGGACCGCCTCTCCCCGTATGTTCCCCCAAGAGCGCTGCGATCGGGGAGTCTGGACCTTTTAGAGGTTCCAGGCCCCTGGGATATTAAGCTTGCCCTAACCAAAGCCAGGGCCTTTTCGGTGGCGGCTCCTACCTGGTGGAATGAGCTCCCGGTGGAGATCCGGGCCCTGCGGGACCTGGTACAGTTCCGCAGGGCCTGTAAGACGGAGCTCTTCCGCCAGGCTTTCGAGTAGGAGCCGCCGCCGCCGCCACTTTACCACCATCGTGGCTTGATTTACCATCTACCTGGCTTGGGGCGTGGGCTGATGCTGCCGCAAGAGGAACATTACTCTGGCGCTCCTGTTTTTCTTACCATCGGCCGCCAGTGAGGGGTATTGACCATCTTGAAGTTTAAAATTGAATTGTTGAGCACCATTTTAGTCTGTATTGGTTAAGGTTTTAATGTAACTTGTGTTTTATTTCCGGCGTCGCCGCTTGTTTGCCGCCCTGGGCCGTACGGGTAGGGCGGGATATAAATCTCAAAATAAATAAATAAATAAATAAATTTAAAGAAAACAAAATGGGAAAGCGTGCTTGTTGCCAAAGAAGGGTTCTCTTATTGCAAAGGGGAAAAGTGAAGGAAGGAGGAAGCTGTCAAGAACATCAATGTTTACTTTGCTTGTGAAACTGAGGGGTCATTCAGTGAAGAGGGCTCAGTAGGCATGCACACAGGCCTTGCTCCAAGTAACACGGCTACCTGGCCTATTGCAAAAAAAATGAATAAAATCGTGTTCTTTTGCCGCTGGCTGCCTTCGTATTTCTTGATTACCACATACTACTTTTCCTTGGTGAAGACAAGGCTGCCAACTCCAGGTTCGAGCGCCTCAAATCCCTATTTACAGCGGAACCGGTGTTGGCCCACCTCGGTGAGCGGAAAAAATATATTGTGCATGTCGATGCCTCTGACGTCGCCATGGGGGTGGGTGGGATCCTGCTGGGAAGTGAAACCAGTCGCACGGTTGATTAATATGACTACAACGAGACAGTGGTACAAGGTTACAGATAACAGGAGAAGCGAAACATGGAAAGGAATGCGGCACCCAGTCGTACTTAGGTCAGGCAGGTGCCCCCTCAGTCCATAAACAATATGGCAGCGTAGCTGACAGGACCTCAGGGGAGTACAATGCCATAGAGTCCACCCTCCACAGTAGCCATCGTCTCCAGGGGAACTGATCTCCGCCCAGGGGTCATTTCGTAGAAAAAGAGGTGCAGGAGCTCATTAGCATAACCCATTTGCATATGCCACACACCCTGATGTCACCGAAAGTGTGTCAGAAGGCAACACCCACCGCTCAGGCTCCACTGGACTGTTCTGGATGGCTAGCTATTGGGGGGGGTAGGGAATGTGCAGATCTGTCCTCGCAGAGGAGGGAGAGCTTGTACCTGAATAAAACTTGGTCTTAAAGGTGCCACTGGACTGTTTTGGACCAGGGGGCTCGGGAGAGCTCTGCAACTTACCTGGCTGCTTCTTGCTCTGACTGAGGGCTGCTGGGAGCAGGGGGTGGGGCTTGTTGCATGTGCCCACCCCCTGGGCTCTTTACTGCCGGAGCTCTGCTCCTGTGCGCTCCTGCAGGAAATGACCCCTGTCTCTGCCATCTGGAGATCTTTTGTAATTTTGAGAGCTCTCTAGGACCCACCTGGAGTTGGCCAACCCCAGAAAATAACCGTTTGTTTGTTTTAGGGTTGCCCCTCCCATGTTCCCACCCCCACAGACTCCTGCCAGTTGCCAGAGGCTGCCACAAACAAGCAAACACTGTGATTTAGATGACAACACATTGAGCAAGAGTCTTATTATACTGTAAAACTTGGCAATGTTACAGGTCCATCATTCTCAATGAGCATCTGGATAGAAACTCATTTCGTCCCGATCGTCCTCAGGAGTCCTCAGGAGTGATCCTATAGTAATGAAGGTGTCAGTCGCTTGCTACAGCTCAATGTTCTGTTTAAGAGCAACCCAGTGTTTCATTTCTTCTTTATATTTTTCAAATAATCCTGAAGAATAACCCATGGTATTTTAAATGAATAAGCAACATGAAGCTGAATGGGATATTATACCAATTTTTCATATTAATTTATAATTTTAATTTTTTAATTTTAAAAAAACTTACTTCTGGTTCCAAGTTCAAGTGTTTATAAAGGAGCAAGCCAGTCTTGTCTTCTTTTAGGTAAAGGTAAAGGTTTCCCTTGCTTGAAAGCCAGTCGAATCTGACTCTAGGGATGCGGTGCTCATCTCCGTTTCAAAGCCGAAGAGCCAGTGCTGTCCGAAGACATTTCCGTGGTCATGTGGCCGGCATGACTAGACGCGGAGGTGCACGGAACGCTGTTACCTTCCCACCAAAGTGGTACCTATTTATCTACTTGCAGTTTCTTGCTTTCAAACTGCTATGTTGGCAGGAGCTGGGACCAGAGACGGGAACTCACTCCATCATGCGGCACTCAGGTCTCGAACTGCTGAACTACCGACCTTACGGCCAGCAGTTCAGCGTCTTAACCACTCGAGCCACCACAGCTCCCTTGTCTTCTTTTACATAGGTGCAAAAGGCTCCTGTATTAACCTGGCTTAAGAGCTCTCCATGAACACTGGCTGGCACTCCTAGTCTCTTTGTTTTATTTACTTATTTATTTAAAACTTTATAGAGGCAAACAGACAAATCTCTCTGGAGAGGGAATTCTATGGTTTGGGGCCACCACAAAGAAGATCTTGTCTTGATTTGTAAAGGGGAGCCGTATTGGTCCGTTGTGCCAAAATAAAACAAAAAAAACAGTGGTACCTTAAAGACTAATAACATCCATTTCCATGTGAGCTTTTGTGAGTCACCACTCACTTCTTCAGCTAGGTAGAAATCAAACTGGGAATCTTTCTTATGGGTAAGATTGCAAGAGTTGGGGGCAGTTAAGGTTGAACTGGTGTGAATTCCATTATGGGGCTTTTATGTGTGGGGGGAAAGGAAGGAGATTAGAAACGTTAGGTGAGTCCTGTCATAAATCTTCAAAGTGTGAGTTCTCTTTGTGCCTGTAACAGCATTAGCAATTAGAAATAAAACACCACTGTTGGCCATCCAGAGGAACAGTTTGGCCACTGTGTGAGACAAGATACTGGACTAGACAGAGTATTGGTCTGATCCAGCAGGGCTCTTCTGATGTTCCGGTGTTAGAAGTCATGGATGATGACAGATGTCAGAGGTTCGAACAGATAAGCCAATAAGCAAAGGTAATGAGTTTAAGTGAAACTTGACTGGTATTGGTACAAAGTTAAAGTTTGGTAAAGCATATTAAGAAGCACCAATCAAAATTTCTATCAAATGAGACCTGTACAGCTATTAAACAGAAGTCTCTATTTAACCCTGGAAAACATGTAATGTTCAGTTTCTTGATGAATGCCAAGTCAGCGCTTTCATCTTGTATATTCCCTTTGAAGCTTTTTGTAGAACACTGGCTCTCGGGTCCAGTATGTCCAGGGGAGAGAGGCAAATGTCCTCGCCCTGGTTTCCTTTTTGTAGGAAGGACGTAGAAATTTTAGAGCAGGTGCAGAGGAGAGCGACGAGGATGATTAGGGGCCTGGAGACTCCGCCTCACGAAGAAAAGGCTGCAGGAATTGGGAATGTTCATCCTGGAGAAGATGAGGTTCAGGGGGGATATGATTCCTCTTTTTAGTTAGTACTTGAAGGGCCGTCATTTAGAGGAGGGGAGGGATGCTGTCTCAGTCGGTAGAGGAGGATCGGACTCATAAGAAACGGTTTACAGGAGGAGAGTTCAGGGCAATTCGGGGGTGGAATTGCCCATGGATGTGGTGGGTTCTCCCTCCCTGGGGCTGTTGAAGAAGAAGAAGAAGAAGAAGAAGAAGAAGAAGAAGAAGAAGAAGAAGAAGAAGAAGAAGAAGAAGAAGAAGAAGAAGAAGAAGAAGAAGAAGAAGAAGAAGAGATTAGATTTATACCCCACCTGAGTATAATTTATACCCCACCTGTAGTGGTTAAGTGTGCGGGCTCTAATCTGGGAGAACCGGGTTTGATTCCCCCCTCCTCCGCTTGCAGCTGCTGGATGACCTTGGGCAAGCCGTAGTTCTGACAAGAGCTGTCCTTGAAAAAGAACCGTTTCTGTCAAGAGCTCTCTCAGCCCCACC
Organism: Gekko japonicus; assembly: GCF_001447785.1. NCBI lineage: Eukaryota > Metazoa > Chordata > Lepidosauria > Squamata > Gekkonidae > Gekko > Gekko japonicus. The sequence goes on from NW_015159819.1 coordinate 107,010, forward strand.
TGCCTCCCAGGGTGTCTGTTGTGGGGAGGGGAAGGGAGAGGAGATTGTAAGCCACTCTGAGACTCCTTTGGGCAGTGAAGGGTGGGGTATAAATCCAATCTCTTCTTCTTCTCTACCCAAATGTGTCTAAGAGCGGCTTACAAACCAATCAGGTACATGGTACCGCTTTGTTAGCCGCCCTGAGCCTGCTCGCAGGATGGGTGGGGTATAAATAATAAATAAATAAATAAATAAATTGTCAGGGACAGGCCTGTAGTCACAGTGGGGCATTTGGGGGCAGAGCCCCACCACCCACAAGACCTGCCCCACCATTTGCTGATGCCAGACACCCCCACCCCAGTGGGCCTAGCCTTGCAGAGGCAGCAAGGCTGGGGACAGAAAGGGAAGCAGTCCTGCAGCTTCTGGTCAGTTTCACTCTGGGTCAATCAGCTGTTGGGTTTTTTAACAGCTGATCCCAGGGGAGTGAAACTGACCAGGATCGGCAGAAGAGAAGAAGAAGAGATTGGATTCATACCCCGCCCTTCACGGACCTAAAGGAGTCTCCGAGCAGCTGACAAACTCCCTTCCCTTCCCCTCTTGACAGAAACGGCTCTTTTTCAAGGACAGCTCTTGTCAGAGCTACGGCTTGCCCAAGGTCATCCAGCAGCTGCACGTGGAGGAGTGGGGAATCAAGCCCGGCTCTCCCAGATTAGAGTCTGCGCACTTAACCACGACACCAAACTGGCTCTCTGCTGGGAGCTAGGGAAGGGAAGCTGCCCTGCTACTTTTGGTCAGTTTCAGTCCCGCCAGTCTCTCGCTCCTGGGCTTGCCAATCTCCAGGTGGTGGGTGGAGATCCCCTGGGATTACACCTGATCTCCCGGTGGACTCAATGGCATTAACCCCTTGAAATCCCTCCCCTCCCCAAACCCTATCCTCCTTAGGCTCCACTCCCCAGATTTCCAGTTATTTATTGTTTTTAAGTATAAATATAAACATAATAGGTGCCCCACAAGGAAAAAGAATTGAAAATGAAATGAACATTCCCAGCTACGGCCCTGGTCAGGGATGCTTTCGGACATTCTGCACAGTGCAGGCGGTTGCACTGGATGGTCTCTAGGCCACATCCCACTTTTTAATTCTATGCCCACATTGGTGGGCACCAGGGCACCCACGGGGCACCCACGAGGAATCACTGGACTAGAGTGAGGCAGTATCATGCAGTAGGCTTTCCAACAACCTGGAGGGGAAATGTCCTGCCCCCTTAATTAGGGTTGCCAGGTCTGACTCAGGAAAGATCTGGGGCCTTTGGGGGTGGGGCCAGACTTCAGAGGAGGAGGCAGGAGCAAGGATGTGACCTGTCAATAGAGTTGCCAGTTGAGGCCGACAAGCCAGAAGGGAGTTCTGGCTGTCACATTTAAAGGGTCTGCATTCCTTTAAATTACTTTCCCTCCACTGGAAATAATGGAGAAGAGGAGAAGAAGATATTGGATTCATACCCCATGGCCCTTCACTATCCAAAGGTGTCTCAGAGCGGCTGACAAACTCCTTTCCCTTCCCCTCCCCACAACAGACACCCTGTGAGGCTGGTGGGGCTGAGAGAGCTCTGACAGAAACGGCTCTTTTTCAAGGACAGCTCTTGTCAGAACTATGGCTTGCCCAAGGTCATCCAGCAAATGCAAGTGGAGGAGTGGGGAATCAAACCCAGTTCTCCCAGATTAGAGTCCGTGCACTTAACCACTACCCCAAAATGGAGGATTGGGGCACCTTCTTTTGGGGCTAACAGAATTGGACCCCCTAGTCCAATCTTTTTGAAATGGGATTTCCCCCCCCCCCGCAGGAGTGGCCCCACCAGCTATGCTCAACATTTGGGTGCTCTACCTCAAATAACAGCCCCCCTCCCAGAGCCCTGGATACCCACAGATCAATTCTCCATTATACCCTATAGGGACTGGTCCCCATAGGGTCTAATGGAGTGCCCAGTGGCCATTTCTCGCCCCTTCCCCTGCTTTTTGACAGCTCTGAAGGTGAGGGGTTCCAAACCGGGGGATCCCCTGCCCCCAACTGGGGATTGGCAACGCTACCCTTAATGTGTTCTTTATCTCCATGCCATTAATGGCTCGGCTTCCCAGTCCCCCATGTTGAGCCTCTGTTAAAGGGGCAGGACATTTTTTTTTCCTCCAGGATGTTGGCAACATAACCGTGCAGGTGTTCTGGGAGGCAGTTCTAGGCATAAGTGGGAGGAACGGTGGCGTTGTCAGAGGGAGCATGAAGGACAACCGTCTGAGACAAGGATCCCCAACATGGCGCCCCCCCCGACAGCTTTCCTGGTGCCCGTCAAGTGTTTTCAAAAAGTGGGTGGGACTCTTGCAAACAGGGCTTCTGATTGGCCACTGGGGAACTGATTGGCTCTGTGGATTTTTAAAAAATGTTGCTTTGGAAGCCACTGCCACCACCTCACAAGGATCTTCACTGTGTGACTGAAGGTAAGCCGCGGCAGCCATTTTGTGGCTGGCTCCGCCTCTCCAGCAGCCATTTTGTGGTTGTGCCCAACACAACATGTCAGAATTCCAAAGGCGCCCGCAGGCTGAAAAAGGCTGGGGACCCCGGGTGTAAAACTATTCACACCTTGTGTCTTAAGTCACATTTTATACTCCTTGGGTCAGTGATTCAGATGGAATGCCTACATTACCTGGAAAGCGTATGTTTGCCTGTGGTTGTAAACAATGCTCCCTCTAAGCTGTGGAGTCTTCTGAGCAAAAATTCTACTTTGTGAGCTCCTGGCATTAAAGTTGTGAGCGAGCGATTTGCCTACTGCAGTGGTGGCGAACCTATGGCACGGGTGCCAGAGGTGGCACTTAGAGCCCTCTCTGTGGGCATGCATGCCATCGCCCCAGCCAAGCCCAGACCATCATTAAAGTTTCGAATTCTCTGCCAAATAATTTTAAGCAAATGAAAGCATTTGGGATTGCTTTCCTTACTTTGTTTGGATCATCTTAAGTTAATGTATGAGTTGTTTTTTTCTAAAGTAAAACCTCAGTATTCAGGTTAAATTGCCGTGTTGGTACTTTGCGATAAATAAGTGGGTCTTGGGTTGCAGTTTGGGCACTCGGTCTCTAAAAGGTTCGCCATCACTGGCCTACTGCATCAGTTAGTTTGCTATGGAGCCGTCCTTCCAGAGCTAAGACAAAAAGGTGTGAGCCTTAGGCTAAAAAAACTGTGAGCTAGCTCACACTAACTCAGCTTAGAGGGAACACTGCTCTCAATGTTCCCTCTAAGCTGTGGAGCCTTGTGAGCGAAAATTCTACTTGGTGAGCGACTGGCATTAAAGTTGTGAGCAAGCGATTTGGCTCCTGCATCAATTAGTTTGCTCTGGAGCCATCCCTCCCTGAGCTAAGGCAAAAAGGTGTGAGCCGGAGGCTAAGAAACTGTGAGCTAGCTCACACTAAACTCAGTTTAGAGGGAACACTGGTTGTAAAACGGCCCCCCCTTCCTCCCTCCCTCCCACCATGAGAACCTCTCACGTTTCATGCTTGATCCCCACCTAGTGTCTTCAGACGGTTTTAAGCTTCCCTGTCTTCTCGAAGGAGTGCCTGTCTGTTGGGAAACATACCTTGTCTCGGGGGAAAAAGAGAAGAGATTCCCTTCTAAGACAAGAGGCTTTTCCTAGCTTCAGAAAGTCCTGTGGGCAGATGGAAGAGGAGATAAAACCAGGGCAAGCCCCCTGCATTCCCGGAACCCACAGGGTTGGACCGTAACATTTGGCAAGTGCACAATGCTTGGCTGCGCTCTGATGACTATTGCCTTCTGCAAGCATTTTTGCCACGAGCCCCTGAAGACTGAGCACAAACCACAGGTTTACTGTTTAGGCAGTGGTTGCCTGTCTCCTTGGCACCCTGCCGAGCACGGGGCTGGGAGTGAGTCTGGACATTATTCACAATGTATTGCCACAAGCAGGGAGTTACTGCACTTCCGCAGGCGTTGGGAATACTGTGAGCGGCCCCTGGTTCGAATCTCACCTGGGCCATAAACCTACCGGAGGCCCAACAGGATCACAGCCGTCATGTGCATGCAGCTCTTGAAATGGCTCGTTATAGGTGTTAATTGCCTCGGTAAAACTGCCATCCCAGGTTTTAAGAGGCTCAGCAAAGCTGGGATGGATGCCAGTGGCTGCTCTTGTGAACAGTTCTGAATTCTATATAATTCCATTTCAACCTGTTATTTTCATGGCCCACGGACCCTGATGTTTATATTTTGTCCTGTATCATTTTGTGTACAAATGTCTGCATCGTGTGACTTGGTGCATGCATTTGACAAAGCGGGCACCAGTCGGCAAAAGTTCATGCTAGAATTTTAAGGCACCACAAGATTCCGGTTTGTTTTTCAGATTGATAACTGTTATTATTTGGGTGCTTGGAAAAGGGGGAAATAATCTTTTTAAATGGTCATGGGGAAAAAAAACCCGGCAATGAATGTTTTAACATGCATACTCCCTCAGTGACAAACACAGGTTTGCTTCTTGAGAACGTGTGAATTGATGCCAAAACCTTTTGCCTTTGAATTGACCAGAGCCAGTTTGGTGTCCTGGTTAAGTGCGTGGACTCTAATCTAGGAGAACTGGTTTTGATTCCCCACTCCTCCACTTGCACCTGCTGGTGTGACCTTGGGCAAGCCATAGTCCTGGCACAGCTGTTCTTGAAAAAGAGCAGTTTCTCTCAGAGCTCTCTCAGCCCCACCGACCTCACAGGGTGTCTGTTGTGGGGAGGGGAAGGGAAGAGAGTTTGTAGGCTGCTCTGAGACTCCGAGTGAAGGGCGGGGTATAAATTCAGTCTCTTCTTCTTCTTCTTCTTCTAACCAGGATTAGATCAAAAGGTCACTGAAATCCTAAACATACTTCAAAAAGGAATGCTAAATCCCGCTTGGGAAATTCCTGGAGATTTTTTTTTGGGGGGGAGGGGAGTGCCTAGGCTTGCCAATTCGCCTCCCTGGCAGTGGGCAATCCCCACCCCCACCCCGTGCCCAATCCCCCACCCTAAATAATTTGAGGAGTGGGATTAAAAATGGGCCTGGCATTGATGGTGACTCTCTAGGAATTTCAGTGCTTGTTTGTTTCTTTTGAAAACGATGCTTTACATGTATACCGCTCCCTGTCTAGACAGTTTCAGAGGGTAAGCCAGCCATGTTGGTTTGCTGCGGTACAACGGCAATGCTCAAAAGCCGACAGGAGAATGTTTTAATTTTCCAGGCCATTCCATTGCTGACCCAAGAGTGGCAGTCCTCAGAGAGGGAAGCGTCAAGGGGAAACCGCAACCCGAAATCGTTGAACGTGAGTTAATGCACAGATTCAGAACCATGGATCCCTCAGGGCTGAAGAGGGATACAGAATTCTGATCTCTCTACAGATGCTAATTTTCGGGGGCGGGGGGCTTCTCCGAGTCTAGACTCTGGGAAGTTGGTGTGTGTGCTCTGTGCCATCAAGTCACTGACAGCTTAGGGCAATCCTATGAAATCGTGACCTGCAAAACGCCCTGGTGTTCACAGCCTTGCTCAGGTCGCTAACAGAGGGCCGTGGCTTGATTGAGTCTAAAATATACTGGGTTCAAGACGCGTATAGTGATCAGCTCATAGTTTATTCGTGATTTCAGCTTCACTCTAAGACAACTCTAGCAGGGCCAGAACCCTGCTTGTTGTTGTTAAGTTGCACAGTCGAGTCCGACTCTTCGCGACCCCATGGACAAGATCTCGTCAGGTCCTTCTGTTTTCCGCCACCCTCTGAAGTTTGCTCAATTTCATGTTCGTTGCATCGATGACACTGTCTAACCATCTCATCCTTTGCCGTCCCCATCTTCTTTGACCTTCAATCTTTCCCAGCATCAGGGTCTTCTCCAGTGAGTGCTCCCTTCTCATTGGGTGGCCAAAGTATTTGAGCTTCAGTTTTATTATCTGGCCTTCCAGGGAACAGTCCGGGTTGATCTCTTTTAGGATCGACTGATTTGATCTCCTGGCAGTCCAAGGGACTCTCAAGAGTCTTCTTCCAACACCATAGTTCAAAAGAATCTGTTCTTCGGCACTTGGCCTTCCTTATAGTCCAACTCTCGCAGCCATACATGACTCCTGGGAATACCATTGCTTTGACCATGCGGACTTTTGTTGGCAGGGTGATGTCTCTACTTTTTAACATGCTGTTTAGGTTCGCCATCGCTTTCCTCCCAAGGAGCAGGCGTCTTTTAATTTCATGTCACAGAACCCTGCTTATATGCATGTAAAACACCACATCCCACACGTAACCACTCCCCGTGATAGGCTATTGACAAAGCATTATTCCTTGATTGGTTTATTCCAGAGTCCTGGCCGGCTATTGCTCTTGTGCTCCAAGCTCAGCCAGTCTCTAGGGTGATTCAATCAGGGATGATTCAATCCCAATACATAACAGACTCCATCCAGCTCATGTTGGGTCTTCCTCTTTTTCCTGAGGCCTTCAACTTTTCCCAGCACGATTGTCTTTTCTAGTGAGTCTTGTCTTCTCATAATGTAACCGAAGTCCGATAGCTTCTCACTTGCCTTGAAAGCACCTTGCTGGGGTGACCATATGTCAGCTGTGTCTCTAGGGTTGGTAACTCTGGGTTGGGAATTACCTGGAGATTTGGGGGGGGGGGTGTATGAGGAGGATGGGATTCGGGGAGGGGAAGGATGTCAGTGCCACAGAGTCCAGCGTCCAACGCAGCCTTTTTCTCCAAGTGAACTGATCTCTGTTGCGTGGAGACCAGTTGTGATCTCCAGCCACCACCTGGAGGTTGGCAATGTACTGATGGTGGGGTGGGGGGGATACAGCAAAAGAGGCAATGGGATGAGGATAGCCAAGCCTGACCTGGCAACCTGTGAGCAGTGTTCCCTCTAAGCCGAGTTAGTGGTGAGCTAGTTCACAGTTTTTTAGCCTCCGGCTCACACACTTCTGTCTTAGCTTGGGAAGGAGGGCTCCAGAGCAAACTAATTGATGCAGGAGCCAAATCGCTCGCTCACAACTTTAAATGCCAGTAGCTCACAAAGCAGGATTTTTGCTCACAAGACCCCACAGCTTAGAGGGAGCATTGCCTGTGGGAGGTGAGAGAGATGCAGAGTGCAGAGGGTTGGACTAGATGACCTGTAAGATCCCTTCCAACTCTAACATTCCATGATTATATGATTTACAGGGACTTACAGGGAAGCCCTCCTGCCAACCTAGCAGTTCGAAAGCAAGAAATTGCAAGTAGATAAATAGGGACCACTTCAGTGGGAAGGTAACAGCGTTCCGTGCGCCTTGGTGCCGGCCACATGACCACGGAAACGTCTTCGGACAGCGCTGGCTCTTCGGCTTTGAAACGGAGATGAGCACCGCAACCCTAGAGTCGGATTCGACTGGCTTTCAAGCAAGGGAACCTTTACCTTTACAGGGAAGCCATCAGCATACTCATTTGGAATACTGTGTGCAGTTCTGGTCACCACACCTTAAAAAGGATATTATAGCTTTGGAAAAAGTGCAGAAAAGGGCAACTCGAATGATAAAAGGGTTGGAACACTTTCCCTATGAGGAAAGGTTAAAGCGCTTAGGGCTCTTTAGCTTGGAGAAAAGACGACTGAGGGGTGACATGATTGAGGTTTATAAGATTACAAGTGGGGGACCCGCGATACTCGCGGGAGAGGGGGAGCTCCACACCTATGAGGAAGAGGAGGAAGCAGCAGGAGGAGGTAAGTTCCCACCCATCCTGCCGGTTCCCCCGTCTCCTCCACCCCCCCTCCACCAGCTGGCTCAATCTCCCCCCCCCCGCCCCAGAGCGCGCCCCCCCTCCAGAGGCCAGGTCTACCCAGGCTTTCCCACTACATTGGTAGACCTGGCCTCCGGAGGCCAGGTCTACCCAGGCGTTCCAACTACATTGGTAGACCTGG
>NW_015159819.1:115288-117313 GCF_001447785.1 Gekko japonicus
AGCCCTCAGTCGGGCCACGAGGAGCAAGAAGCAGCCAGGTAAGTTGCAGAGGGCCCCCCTACCTTCAGGTACAAGCTCTCCCTCCTCTGTGAGGGCAGATCTGCACGTCCCTCCCCCCCAATAGCTAGCAATCCAAAAGAGTCCAGTGGAACCTGAGCGGTGGGTGTTGCCTTCTGACACACTTCCGGTGATGTCAGGGGGAGTGGCATATGCAAATAAGCTATGCTAATGAGTTGTGCTAATGAGCCCCTGCACCTCTTTTTCTACGAAATGCAGGAATATCCCAATTTGGAGCTGAGAGCTCTAGGCAGTTCCTGTGACCCACTAGCTGCTGCCTTTGGACTCCTGCCCTCTGTAGAGTTGAACCTCTACCCTGTTTTCACACACGATGTTACAGAGGGTCCCAACCATCCACGAACATAGACTTGAGTCCGGTAGCACCTTCGAAATCCACAAGATTGGGGGGGAGGGTTATAAGCTTTTGATAGTTTGCCCCTCGAAAGTTCATACCCCGAAAAACCCTGTCTACTGAAGACCTACATGCTACCCTCCTGAAAGTATCCATGGGCGTGGCACTTTACTGACATAAGCAAAATGGAAGGTCCCTGCCCCAAAGGGTTTACAGTCCTGCCTGGCAAGGGTGTAGACTTTCCAATTTCCCGGGGGGGCTGGGGCTGGGCCAGAGGCATTGCTTTGCTAGGAGCAAGGGTGGCTCCCGGGGGAGGCTGAGCACCTTCCTGAAAATTTCGGCGGGGGCTGAAGCCCCGCCGCCCCCACGAAGATTACGCCTATGCTGCCTGGCTAGCTGGGGGGCTGGGAGAGGGACCCAGCCAGGCCAAGGAGGGACAAGCCGCTGATCAGTCGACCGTGGCTTTTCTCACTCAGCTGAAGCTGCCCAGTCCTCCTTAGCTTTCCGGTCGCGCTACGCCCTCTCTTCCTGCCCTGGCGCCAAAGAGGAAGGTTTTTCAAGGGGGGTTAATGGGGGAGGCTGTTTTTCAGGCAGGAGGTGGGGAAAGGGGGATAGGAGAGCACCTCTTTGGGACAGCGTGCCGGCGGCCTGTGCCCTTGCAGCCTGACTTTCCTTTCTTCTTTTCCTTTTGTCTCCCCCCCCACCAAGTCCCGGCTGCTGTTTGAGAGCCAGTTTGGCGTAGTGGTTAAGTGCCCGGACTCTAATCTGGGAGAACCGGGTTTGATTCCCCACTCCTCCACTTGCACCTGGCTGGATGACCTTGGGTCAGTCACAAGCTCTGTCAGAGCTGTCCTTGAAAAAGAGCAGTTTGTTTCTCGCAGCCCCACCCACCTCACAGGGTGTCTGTTGTGGGGAGGGGGAGGAAAAGGAGTTTGTCAGCCGCTCTGAGACTCCAAGTGAAGGGCGGGGTATAAATCCAATCTCTTCTCTTCTTCTTCTGTGATTTTATCCCCATCATCTCAGCCTTCCTTCACTCGCAGATAAAAAAGTTCTTTCACACCCTCCCATTCCTATTTCTCTCTCTCCTTCCACCTCCCTCTCTTTCTTTCCTTCCATCCCCTTCCTTCTTTCCTTCCTTCCTTCCTTCCACCCCCTTTTCTTTCCCTCCTTCCACCCCCTCTCTTTTTTTCTTATGTTGTTCTTCATTCCTACATTTTATTTTTATAAAACCCTGTGAAGTAGACTAGGCTGAGTGTGTGTGACTGGCCAAAGGTCACCCAGCAAGTTTCTGTAGCAGAGTGGGGAATCAAACCTGGGTTTCCCATAACCTAATCCAGTGCTCTGACCACTACACCACACTGGCTATACACAGGTGGTTCTAAATTCACACTGCCAAAGTTTATGTGAGGCACTTAACTGATGCATCCATACTAGTTGCCTAATTTTGTTCTTGGGTAGCATAAGAGGAGCCCAGGACTTTACACTGGTGAATGTTCCAGTGATGGTCAGATTCTGAGTGATGCTGGTCTTTTTGCATTTCTGTTGGTCACTCTGACATTTCTCCAGGCCCCTTCCCTAATTTGGTTAGCTGGCTTCTATATAACCAACAAGGAAGT